>NC_133495.1:4537511-4624455 GCF_025370935.1 Choristoneura fumiferana | reverse complement strand
GATCCGTAATATAGAGAGAGCCTGGACGCTGGTGGCTGACCCAACATCATCGGGCGTAACAAAATCACACAGACTTCGCTGGTTTCGCCACTACTACGAATGGAGAGGATCGGGCTGGGAGGACAGTGTCCAGGCGGATCATCGACGTCTCCACACCACGACTGGCAAGAGGAGGCTGTGCACGATCGGGACAGTGGCATGCCTTGTTTCGGAGGCCAAGACCTCTTTGGGTCCCTGAGCCAAATTAGTTAGTTAGATAGCTTATTAGTCTGGTCAACATTTAGGATACTTTATGTTACGGAAATAATATTTTTGGATATAATAAAAAATTGCTCTAAATCGATTCCGCGCGGACGCAGTCGACGGCAACAATTAGTTTAAATAAATTTAGCTCTTTCCAAAATTGTCCTGGAGCATGAAGCGATGCTTTTCTTATTTTCGTGACTTGAGAAGTATGGACATGTAGGAGAAAGTTATTTATCTTCAATCAGAGGAGATTCCAAAGTTGATTGTCTGGAGATGATAAGCGATGTTTCCCTATTTTCGTCGCTTGAAAAGTTAAGATATGTAGAAGAAAGTTCTTTTTTCTTCAGTCAGAGGAGGTTCTACAGTTATTTTTGATGAAGATTCTTTTTCCCTTAGTGGCATTCCCGAGCTCGACGGGAATCAAACAATTTTTGGGTAGTACCAGTCATATAAAATGAAATTAGTTTTGTCTTTCATTTATCTATAAGTATGATTACTGTTTTGAGGTGATGATTTTCACCACTCAACACAGCAAATATACACTGTGCTCGACACGTGACATGGAGACCTTGGATCTGGTCATACCAGTTACTATTTTTGTTAATTTCAGTAGTTTTAGTTTCCTTTTCATAATTCTACATCTGAATTTCGTTTTCTTTGATACATTTCTCAAGTCCATTTCTAAAGGCTACACTTCAAGCGGGCACTTTATTTCACTTTTACTTAAAGATGATACATTTTGGGAGAAAAAATTAAAGACAAACTAATTTCAAAATTGAAAATACAAACTGAAATACAAACAAAAACCAGAAAAATAAGACCAGCACTGGAAATCGAACCCAGGTCCTCGGTATTCCGTACCGCGTGCTATACCGCTACACCACTGCTGGTCCACTTTTATTTTTTATTTATTAATTTATTATTTATTCTGTTATTTTTAATTAATTAATTTGTTATTTTTCTGGTTTTTCTGTGCATCTATATTTCAGTTTGTATTTTCAATTTAGGTTTTACGGGATGACCGTTAGAGAAAAATAAATGGAATGGAAATAAAAAATATAAAAAGATTCCAAAAACCAATCTTGATTTACGTGAAGGTAAATTACAAATCGAAGTTCCTATAATAAATAAGTCGCTGATAAGGTAGGCGGTAGGCGTCGTAATGTACGGTCTGGTACACACGGACCGCATTCCAATTGCAATCCGGCTGTAAAATGGCAGAACTACATCAGAACTGCGTAAGAACTACACTCCGACTGCCTAAAATGCAGTTGAAATGCAGTCCTCTGACAGTCGGGTCCAGTGCTGGTGCAGTTGTACTACTGCGCAATAACTGCATCCAAACTCCCATTTTGCAGCCGGATTGCAGTTGGAGTACATGTTTTGTCATATTTACTAGTGCAACCAGTGCAACATCTTATTTTATTAAAATAATTTATGTTAATAACTTGCGCTGAATGCAAGATAATACCTTTGCCTGCAAAAAAATGAGAAAATCTAAACTTAGATCGAAACTGTTGCATCTACTATCAGAAATGTCAGTGAAACTGTCAAGGGATCAAGCAGGGCTACTACGAAACTCGAAACTAAAGTTCGTGTCGTGCGGTCCCTCTGACACTTATACTATTTAATACGAGAGCGAGAGGGACGGTACGATACGAACTTCGAGTTTCGAGTTTCGTAGTAGCCGCAAGGTTCGCCGTGAGTAGTATAGGTTATACAACGTGCCTACAATTTGTATGGCAGTCGCGGTAGAATCTGGACGAACCCGTCCGTGTCCGTGAGCAGCCGAGGCCTGCGCCAACCAGCTTGCGGTCGTAGTACGAATGTGAAATCCGCTCAGCAGGGCTGCTACGAAACTCGAAGATCGTGGGTTGCGGTCCCTCTGACACTTATACTATTTAATACGAGAGCGAGAGGGACGGTACGATACGAACTTCGAGTTTCGAGTTTCATAGTAGCCGCAAGGTTCGCCGCATGTTCGCCGTGAGTAGTATGGGTTTATACAACGTGCCTACAATTTGTATGGCAGTCGCGGTAGAATCTGGACGAAGCCGTCCGCGTCCATGAGCAGCCGAGGCCCGCGCCAACCAGCTTGCGGTCGTAGTACGAATGTGAAATACGCTCAGCAGGGCTACTACGAAACTCGAAGTTCGTGGGTTGCGGTCCCTCTGACACTTATACTATTTAGTACGAGAGCGAGAGGGACCGCACGACACGAACTTCGAGTTTGGATTTCGTAGTAGCCCTGCTGACTCGGCCCGACTCCGGCCGGTCGCTTAGTGTGTGGTAGGTACTTACCGTTTAGGTACTCTAATGCTTCTCATATGTGCTCTGAGTTCACTTATGCGTTTCCTCTTTCGCTTAACTTTTTTAATACTGCGATTACCCATATTATTTGCTCTCAAAAGTAGTACTAGCGCGTTAGAAAAATGTGCACAGGTCCGTCGTCGACTACGTACACGCGTGTACTGGCGACTGGGAAATACTTGGCCGCCGCCGCGCGCTTGAACCGTTTTATTTTGCCAAAGACGAAATAAATTGGTATGCTTGATGTACTCAACTTATTGAAAATCTATGAAGCATAAATCTAAATCTACTAAAAACTATTTAATAAAGCAAATTTTGTGTTGATATTCATAATAGTTTTCATAATATTTGGTTTAACGTGTAAATGAAGGCTCTTTTTCAAAAAAATAATCTATCGAGGTTTTTGCCAGCAATCGTGTTTTTGATGAAGTCAAAAACTAGCTAATAGACTGAAAATATACATATAAAAAAATTGCAGTTGTAAGTATTGTGTAAGTATATTTTAAATATTTTCTAAAATTGTACTTTTCACTACGTACAGCGCCTTAATGCCGCAGGCTCATGATGGATGCAGGTAGCTTCCATCCGGAGCAACTGGAGGTCTATGGGGGAGGCCACTGCAACTCTCACAATTTTTCTTGCATGTAGAAAACTAGCATAATTTTACACTAAAAGGGGGCCTGAGCCTGCAATCCGGTCAGTATATAGCTTTTTCTCATGGACCAATAATGGGTACAAGCAAGTGGTATACCTGATGGTAAGCATGACCATGTCCATAGACACTCCTCGCAACACCAGCCAGCATGCAGGGTTACTACGAAATTCGAAACCGCCGACGCTTATATTATTTACTACGAGAGTGAGAAAGACGGTACGATACGATCTTCGATTTTCGAATTTCGTAGAAGCCCTACAGATTTCAGATGCATTGAATTATCAAAGAACGCGAAGTAAAATTTAAATTTTTATTCTAAGCAGAATAAAATTTAGATAATGACAGCTGTAGTTTATAATACAGGTGCGAATCGAGTATTACCTTATAAGGCTACATCTATAAAGTGAAGGCTTTCGAATCAACAAACAAGGTTATAAAACTATAACCGCTTTAAGTTTGTTTATAATTTGTTTATTTTCTCTACCGATTTACATACCCGTTGTGAATTGGTTTTACTGTCTAGAAGCTTGGATTATCTCCATGAAAATGCAAGGCACTCTATACTAACTGCAACGTAACCGCAAATGCCAACCGTCCATACATTTCGATGTTTACATGACAGGCTAGATGGCGCTAGTATAGTAAGGTGCGTTTGAAACTTTGACATTTACGTCATGTGTTGGTAGTGGTCTATGAAACGAGCCAATCGCAAGCAAGATTTTAACGTCATTACGTCAAACTGATCTCACTACACTACCGCCATCTATACTTCGTTTTTTCAGCATTAGAAAGAAGGTAAGCGATCTTGACGTGTCTTTTTTATTGAAAAACACTTTTGAACAATAAGTCACAGCAAATATGTAACAATTAGCATGGGCATATGATCATTTACATTCTTTTGTTATCATAAGTTATAGTTACTGTTTTTCAATAAAGAGACTCGTCAAGATTGTTAACCCTTTTCCTAATCCTAAAAAAACGAAGTAAGATAGCGATATTTCACCGGTCAGAAAACCCTCAGCGCGCAGTTTCGTCAGTAGTTTGACCTGTGGCCAGTCAAGCAAGTGTCGTGGGTTCAAACCCAGGGTTGCACCTCTAAGTTGTTCCAGATTTACCATGAATTTTCGGATGATGATAACGCTAGGAACCTAAACGCATTTGAGAAGCAGTTCTGTGTTGTGTACACCTATAATCAATAACAAGAGCACTTAGCGCGCGTGGGCACTGCAGCGAAGCCGTCTCATTCTGAGAGAAGGCTTGAGCCCAGAAATTACTCTCGTCAGTAATTAGTCGATTTATGTTTTAGAGCAGGTCAGGCACCCAATAGCTCACAGCAAAGTAAGCAATCCAAAATCGCATTCTCACATTTCAACTTTAAACTAGAGCATTCATAACACATTTAACAAAACAAACTTTTTTATGAAACATCACATAAATCAATTTCCGAGCCGGAATGTAGAAACGCGCCAAAAATTATACAGGGTGCCTCTGTCTGTCCACGGGGCTTTAAATGCAAGGTTTGTTGGTCGAAATAAAAAATATTATTATAAATAACAGAGCTGACATTAGAACAAACATTAGGTAGTGTTATTCATACAAATATCTGCCCCGGCCGGAATCGAACCCGGGACCTCAAGCTTCGCAGTAAAGTTCTCTAACCACTTGGCCATCCGGTCGTCAAAATTCAATTCAACCAAAAAGAGTTTAATCGTTAAACCAGCGTATCGGACATGGCCATGTTATCACTGTCTCACTTTACGAGGGCAAATTTTCCTTGGTACGGGGCTTTTGAATAGTTGACATTTGACTTGACATCTCATTTATCAAAGTGCCGTCAATTTAGTATTGTATTGCACACATTAAAAATTAGGGTGTGTAATGTTTGTCATAAGAACGATTTGCGAATTTTCATTTCTCATAACACAAATATCAGAATTTCAATGTGTCGAACTATTGAGAACATATACAAACAATATGCATATAAACAAATTGCCGAATTTCTCAAATTATATTATTCAATTAGCATAATTGTCTTATGCATATTAAAGTTCCGTATAATAGTCATGCAGCATAATTAATCAAAGTTCATAATAAACAATTTTTATACAAACATGGAGGATAATGATCGAAAAGTATAAGACACCTGGCAAAAATCCAACAGCAAAGTTCATTCTGAAGCAATTTTATCCGGACTGCTATAAAAAAATACCTAACATCGAAGGCTAAGGCGGGAGCTACGCTCCGCTTCGCTCTCGCCTTAGCCTTCTGAACCTAACCTATCCGAGTCGCTTCTGCTCAGAAAGGTTTTCGCTCGGTCGCAGAAATCAAATGTTTTTTTGCATTTGGCACGCATGATGTTATACCGTCTAATCATCTAGAAATGTTGTTATACATTTTAATAATTATATGATTAACCGAATATTCAAGATAAAATTATTGAATATAAGCATTATAGCAATGAGGGCTATCGCGAATGAATTCGCCGCTAGAGGCGCTAGTGTAGCGTGAGGTCTCCGAAATGTCAAATCTCATAGTTTTTGGGTGAGCTACGCGGGTTTATTTATAATTAGAATAATTTTATGAATATTTTGCAATATCTGAAATTAATTATGGCAAATATGCGTCCCGGGGCAATGAATGTCTGTGTTTTGAGACAGTTTTGTCTTTCGGAAACCTTTGTCCTCCCTTTTTTCAGAACAAAACAGGGACTATGCAACACTGTGGCATGCTCGATATTTATATGGTACGGTTTTAAGGTTTATTAAATATGATTTTAATCTAAACTTTGTTTTCACGCCCGTAATATCAGACTTTCAAAACCATACTTAAAAACCTCACGCAACAGTGCGCCATCTAGTGAGACAAAAAACGATAGCCCTCATTGTTTTTATGACTAATGAATGTTATATTATTTAAAGCTTTTGCTCGGTAATAATATGAAATCCGTTTGTATGCTAAATTAATATTATGATTCTTGAACGTAGTAAAATGAAATTATGCTAAAAGTTTGTATGACGTTGACGATTGAACAGCACCCTAAAAATTACATAATCCCTACTTCCCTACTAATATTATAAATGCGAAAGTAACTCTGTCTGTCTGTCTGTCTGTTACGCTTTCACGTCGAAACCACTGAACCGATTTTGATGAAATTTGGTATATAGATATTTTGAACCCCAAGGATCAACATAGGATACCTTTTATTCCGGTAGAGGGCGCCACCGCGCGATAACCTAGATCCGCGCAGACGAAGTCGCGGGCTTAAGCTAGTTCTGTATAAACGAAAAAATCACTGGTCATGTTTTAAAAAAAAAGTTGCGGAACATAAGCAGCTCAGTTATGTGAGTAGAATCGAACCTTGCATTAAAGCCCCTGGCACATGGTCAGAGACAGCCTGTATATTATCTTCACGTTTTACTCATATATAACATGAGATATTCTCGTCCAGTTCATTGACCTGTAACAATGCATAGATGCGACACTTGTAAATATTCAACGGTGTATTTATATGCGTAATAACTGGTTGCTTTCTATGACTTTATGTGGTGACGCTGCATAGATTAAGTTGTTTGTTGTTGCTGGAAAGCTTTATATGCAAGTTGTTCTGAGAAAGATACTTCGGAAAGCGCTGCAGTGCAGGTATTGAGTTTATGTCTGATAGCAACGTAACTTCGAAAATTTTGCTGAATTTCTATTAGCTTTGTTAACTCTAAGTGCATTTATTAATGTCATAAACGTGTAATTAAAGAAACCAAGATACTCGTATTATCAGGAAATATTAGTGTAATAAAATAAGTAAATAATCAGGGGTAAATCACGGGTATCTTGAGTTCATTAAACGAGCTAATCACTGTCTAAATACGTCTAATCATTATAATCAATTCATTGAATCACGCGTTACTTTGCGGAGGTCCATATCACACAATACCAGATACTCGTAGGTACAACATACATGCTATCAATGTTTGCTGAACGGTTCTGTTGCTCTGAGGATGAACTGGTTGAGTAGTATCTAATCTAAATCGTGAATCAATATGAACTGTTGAGTATCTTATCAGCAAATGCTTCCTAAATTCAGATGTTCACATTAGTAACCCATTTACATTCTCCATTGAATTAAACTACTCCGAGATGTAGCAATTGCACCGTTGGCCTGTCGCCAAGGCATGAACGCTTTTATTAAAAACCAGCATAGTGAACATCTGCTGGTACATATGCTACTAAAATTATATTCTATACAGTGTTAACGTGATTAGGCAGTCAACGTGGCAAAGGATGGAAAACAGATGAATGACTTTGCATTTGTCCGACATATTGTGCACAGGTGGTCTTTTTGGAAAGGTCAATGACATTAGGATAAAATTTTAAAGTTAATAGGAATAACATAACCAGGTTAGAAAATTTGAAAAAAATTCCGACATTGTCAATGTTCAATATCGTCACTACTTTTAAAAAGCTTGTACCTCAAAATCGAACTTATTTCTGAGTGAACTGTATGAACATTATTTGAAGGGTTCATTTTCTTGACGTATTGAATTGAGATACAAGATTTTTTTCAAAAATGAACCGATTTTATTGAAACATAATAATAATATTTAATAATAAGGTAAACGTCCGAGTGCTCGACACGCTGATGTCCAGTAGATGACACCCTGCTGTCATGTCATTTTTTAATTATTTTTATTTATTTTTTGTATTTTGTATTCTCATTTTATTTTATTTCACTTTATTATTATTATGTTTTGTTCTGTATCTATTATTTAGATGTGTGTGTCCCGAATAAATCTTTTCATTTTCATTTCATTTTTCATTTCATTTTCCGAAATAATTTCAGAACACCTTGTAATCATCTAAATCTGAAATATATGCGTCCAATCTGCATTTATTATAGACGTCTCAAAGTGTGGGTCACTCGTCAATGTCCAAATATTTATACACACTTACCTTTGAGAGGCATTGAGCGGTCAAGAGCGGGGGCGTCGAGATGAGATAATGTTTATAGAAAATCAGATGTCTTGACTACAGGGAAAAAAACTAGTAAAGGTAACTTCATTGATCAGTAAAATAATCAGGTTCCTATCTGTATTAGCAAATTCTTACCTCCTAACTTATTATATTATAAATGAGAAAGTGAGCTTATTTGTTTTTTTTACGTTTTCACGCCTTAACGATGAAAGTTTGTATACACCGTATTAAAAGACCAGGATAAAAGGTATGCTATATAGGTGTACTTATAGAGAAACCAATAAATACACTCCGATATCGATAATGTAAACGTCAAGAGTGCTCGATTGGGCTAATGCCAAATAAACGACACCCTGCTGCCATCTCTATTGCTAATGACATACGATTAAAGATGCCAACTATTGGGACAGTGACGAGCACTCGTACCTTTACCTTAGATAGGGTTACAAAAAAACTTCAGCATTTGGTCAAGCACGTGTGAAAGAAAGTCAAAACTAAGCAACCGTCATAAAACAAATATTAAATTCAATTTTTAAATTATGTCAGTGATAACTTCTACGAAATTGAATTATAAATTAACTCGCAAAACTCTTCAACGTGTCTATACAGGCGCACTTCAGATAATTCGTAGCGTGGGCGGGCGGATGCTGTGATAGCATATCTCGTGACTCGTGCGAGATGATTCTTGGTGTGGGACTGTGCTCGATGACGATTATCGATAAAATTACTGAATATATCAGCCTTGAAAAACCTTTACGGAGGTGTTCAGCGGGGCTACTCCGGAATTCGAAAATCGAAGTTCGTGTCGTTCCGACCCTCAGACGCTTACCGTAAACTGGGGTTACATTGATCAATTTAATAATTGAAACGCTTTTATCTCTATTAGGCGTTAAAAAAAATGTAAACATCTTCTTTTTTAAGTCTTTCTATATTCCAAATTTGGATATCCTAACTTAAAAAAACCCCTTTCTTCTTAGGTTACTTAATAATAATTAAAATTCATCTGTTTCTTTATCGACATTATTTAAAATGTCCCTCCCTAAGGCAAGAACTATCGCGATTGCGACGTTTATCTCAATCTAAGCGAGTCAATGAATCACCTCACCACGCGACTAGTAATTGACAGCTTGTTTATCAATACTTTCCGATATTGAAACGTGTAGGTTTCATGTTTTGATGTTAAACATTGACTACCTCCGGTCCGTATGAAAAAGCTCTTGTATAAGTTTTACACGCATATTTAATACAGTATTTGGCAACTCCTAAATGTGCCATATCCTGTTTATTATTATGAAAACATGGACACGTAGACACTAATAATAACAGAAGTTTCCTTCGAGTAAAATGAGCTAAATAAAGAATTTAAGGCAGTTTTCCTCCAGCGCCCAACAATATTTTCCAGCCTGTAATGTATAATGTGTAGTCGTAAATTTTCAAGTGTCAACTACCGAAGAGGAAGAAGCATAAAATGTCAACGCCATGCTAGCGATGGCCAAGTGTCCACTCTATTGTGTGGAACTGTGGAGTGACCTAGGACGTAAATCTATCCGCGAATTTACAAAACAACGTTAATTTACACAGCTCAAAAGTGCAACACAAGACACAGCTGAAAACAAACAATATTTAATCAAATCACAACTGCAACGAACTAGCCAACTGTATCTGAATCATAACCGTCAAAATGAAAGCCGATATACTTACAATCAAATGTATTTCTTCAGGAAAGGAGTTAGGCTACATTTTAGCACAGACGTGGCATGGTAATCTGTTTTGATTGTATATCACAAACGGAAGATGTCAGAACTTTGTCCGCTGAAGCTATGAATTTGTAATATATGCCTGGGCGGTCTATTCTACATGGCCTGGTGATACAGAAGACGCAACAAAAGCTACATACATATTTTTAACCATCGACGCACAAAAAGGGGTGTTATGAATTTGATGCCAATGTCTATCTGTCTGTGGCATCGTTGTTCTCAAACGTATCTATGGACCGATTTCGATGCGGCTTTTTTACGTGAAAGGGAGATTTTAGACAATGTGGGGAGCGGGGGGGGGGAGTATTTCTACTTTTCTAAGTTGTTTAGGTTATGAGATAAACCTTTTTAAATGTGGTGATACTAAATTCATGTACGTATTGTCGTAGTGTAGGTGACTCAGGTAATCACTATCTGTAAATCAAGTACGGTGAAACTATTCCTGTGCAAAACTTAATTTTATGTAATCTGTAATGTCACTGTTTCCTACGAATAAAATAATAAGTCACTGTTTATATATATATTATTTTATGTACATATCTACCATTAAAATTTACTGGCACTGGCTAGGTAAGTCGGTCTATACACCCCTTTATTTTTAGTGACAAACACAAGTATTTTAAGTAGTTTTTGAGTATGTTTCATTTTAATTCTCACCGAAAGAGTAAAAAAACATACTGGCATAGTCATTCATTAGTCAGAAAATTTTCAGAAACTTCTAGTATTGTTCTCGAATGCTTCCAAAAAGAAAGTTTACAAATATCAAGAAAGTCTGAGAAATGCCTCTAAATTTAAAGGACTTCACAATAAGACTAATTATCCGATTGTTTAAATTATCGTATCACTAGCTGTTGCCGGCGATTTCGCCCGGGCAGAATTCGTTTATCGCTATCCCGCGGGAACTATCCAATTTTCCGGGATGAAAACTATCCCACTGCGGTGCCTTCCCCGGGACTCAACTATCTGTATGACGTTCAAACTTTCTTTTAGTGGGATTATTAAACCTAACATGGATTTGCCTGAACTTCAGTATAACTTACATCGATTTGAATAGAAGCCCAACTGTTGGCTATAACTTGGCTATCTTGATGTCGGACCGTAACTTATGTTTGAGTTTCAATGCAAATTACATTTAACATTGGATGGAACACCGGGGATCCTGACGTTGTGCCAAGGAAGTATGGCCAAGGGACACCGTGCAATGTGCATTTTGGCATCTGATGAGTGATGACTTCACGTTTTATTGTTAACTGTAAAGAGAGATGACTGTATGATGATCGATGATTAATACTTTTAACTTGACACTTGTATTTCCATAAAAGTACTTCCTTAATAAAAATATTAATTATAACCTAAGAAACTTGGAAAAGTTGAAAAACACCACAAACGGGACTTATCACGCTATTATTACACAAGTAATATTTACCTCGACGACGGCCGCAACTGTAACGTTGCCGAAACGTCGAGGTAAATATTACTTGTGTAATAACAGCGTGATAAGTCCCGTTTGTGGTATTTTGACTATGAGTGAGAATCACGAAAGTTTAAAACGTTAAGTTGAAAAACTCCCGACATTGTCAATACCGAATCGATTTTAATGAAACATAGTTAAGAAACACAACAATGAAATTCACTTTCACATAAAAAACGCATTAGAAAACGGTCCATCCGTTTGAGAGCTACGATGCCACAGACAGATAGACATTGGCGTCAGACTTATATAACACTCCTCTTTATGTCGGGGTTAAAAACAATATAAGATTTCGTTCACTTCTCATAGATGCGGAAACCAACACTGTAGACAACCTAGCCACCCCTTTTGGCCATGTCGTGAGCGTGGCGATATTAATAACTGATAATTTTATGCATTGCGATGTATAACGGCGCCATGACAGCCTTTGCCACCCTACAAGGGAACGCGTGACTTCCTCGTAGAAGTCCTGCTTGGAAGCGAGCAGAGCGACAAGCGATTAGTCTAAGGCCGCAACTGTAGCGTTGAGCGAACGCGGCGTATGATCTAGTAGTATGTAGTAAGATTTATTTCAGCTCTTAAATATGTAAATGTATACGTTAACGTTACCAAGGCATCGAAATATACACCTTTATGCCACTAACCACAAGGTTGGAGTTAACATATTTTAACTCGATGGCTGTGTAGATATTTTATTTATGCTCTCAACTGTACACAGATCTTATTATAGCACTAGCTATAATAGGGCATCTTAACATGTTTTTGGAACTTTGTGACGTACACAAAAGAGTAGGTATATCGCGATTAACTGACTGACAGACGCACACTAAACCACACAGCCTAGACACTTGAAACTTGGCAGACATAATTCTTGAGGATCATAGAGGTTAGCTAAGAAAGTATTTCTCGAAATTCCCACGGGCTCTCTAAGCTAGCCAACGTTTGTTTTTTTTTCGTTCGATAACACGCATTGTCTAGCTTTGATTTATAAAACAATTAAAAAATAGTCAAACACTGTATTTCGTAAACTGAGATACATAAGAATCGCTTTACCAGTGGCCCCAGCCTGTCACGAACGCGCGTGAATCCGACTCTAATGTCAAAACATTTATTAGTTTGTTTGTATTGTCGTGACAACCAGTCAACCGAATACGATTGACTCATTGCCTTGCTGAGGTTTGCTTGAGGTAGGTCACCTAATTACCATTATGATATAAAAACATAAGGATGCTTTCACAGAAATGAATCGGAGTGGAAGCCTGGGCCCTTTTTCACCACGCTGACCGATGTGACTGCTAACACAGAGAACCATTTTGAAAATACGCGTGTGTTAATCACGAAACACTACAATCGTAACACAAACCTGACACAGCTTAAATCTCATGTCAAGACTTACCGACAAATCTACAAATAATGTCGACAAGGAAAAATTTAATTTTGATACAAATGATAGATTTTCATTCGACATTTGTCACTGACCATTGTCACGTTGGTGAAATAGGGCCCTGCAGAATAGGCTAACGTCCTAAGAAGTTCTAATTATTCCCTCAGTTAAGAATATCAGAAAATATTGGACAAGAACTTTTACGAGAGCTCACACATCCTCCATTAAATAGGTATAATGACACACTTAGTGGCTAGAAACTTATTGTAAACGTAAAACCACAACACAACACATACATTACCACCACCACGAGAATACAACTGGCATTATTAAGAACAATAAATACATTTGGAGTCCATTAAATACAACAAACTGATAGACAGTGTAATATTATAGGGTTCCGTTTGTCACCTTTAGGGTCTGGATTCCGGAACCCTAAAATTTTACGTTTATAATGCTATTATCTTCTGCGCTACGACTACGATATACGTGCTGTACAGGCAGCATCAAATGTAGCTGGTTACTTTTGTACTTTGTCGTTTTACAGCCACGTACTTAGCGTCATTCAAGATTGACAAATGTGTTAATGTGACAGAGTAAAAAAGGAACCAGCTACTTTTGATGCTGACCGTACCTACATGTAACAATTCTACAAATTTCACTGTGCTTTGGTTTGACGTCAGTTACGCTGTGTAATTATTTCAACAAATAACCACATCTTCTAACTGCAAAATGCATTTGCCAAAACGGGAACTGAAATATAAAAGAAAGAAAGTAAAATATGAAAGAAACAAAGTAGGGTTGTATTTATTATTCTTAATGAGCCCTCAAGGGGTCGATTCTTACCGCGGCGGTGCAAATGTCACTCGTCTACTTATCATGCCATGCAACTTATTTGTATGGCCTTACCTGCAACAAAAAGACAGTAATTAATACCCTGCACACTGCAATAAATAAATCAGTAATTAAGTAAAGTTCTATGTCCTTGGAATAACCTATTGAAAAAAAAAATTGGCGCGGTGTAAGTTAGACAACGATACGGACTAGATATTTATATTTACTACTATATTTGAACAAATACAAAATGTCTGCATATTCTCTTGTGTAAGTACTATAGCTGTATACTCGTATGTACAGTCAAGGGCAAAGATAACGACACGGCCAAAGTTCAAAAATATGTATACAAGTGCAAAAAGTCGTGTTTACATATTTTTGCAACTTTGGCCGTGTCGATATCTTTGCCCTTGACTGTACTCACACACCTTCCCATACTTATCATTGCTAATGTCACGTAAACAGATCAAGCAATGTTTTGCGATTTGTTAATTTTCTTTTAGTAGGTAACAGATAATTGAAACCACGTCGATACGTGCACGCCAGGCGTCTGATATGCAAGTACAGTCACCAGCATTAATATCTGGCACAGCGAAGCGTGCAAAAATATCTGACACGTCCTTCCGGCCCTAGAAATAGAGTCGTATCAGATATTTTATGCACGTTTGTTGTGTCAAATATTGGTGCTGGTGACTGTACCTATATTATTTTAATTTTAAATACGTAAATTCCGTAAATTAAACAAAATACGTAGGTTTTTAAATCCCTTTTTCGTGAATATAAAAGCAAACACCGTTAGTAACGCATACCGGTTCAAAAAGGTAAAAAAAGTACGATGTAAAGGTAAAGGAAACATCATTATCCCGGGGTTGCGTAATCGTGCGGTAGCGAGAACGTTTGTGCCGTCAAAGGGGCCACCCTTTAAGGGGTTAAGCCAGCGATTTGCACTTTCTAAGGGCTCTAAGCCTTAAGACTCATAAGGCCTTTGTAATTTACGGTAAACAGTGATTCCAGAGTTTTAGTGTTGAAAGAGAATCTTAAGGCTTACAGCATAAATCCTCATTGGAACACAATTAAAATAACTATATTCTGATAGTACCTAAATTGATGTAGATTATTTCGTTTTCCGTGATTTGTGACATTTTATTTCTTACCACTTTATAACAGTGCGTGTATTACATGTAATACGTAATGCACCGTCAAACTAGCTCTGCCACGTCTACGTGGCGTCAGAAATGGATGGTTCTGTATATTTGTGCATTACCTGTAATGCACGGACGTATCGACGCATGACAGTGGCGAAAGCGAGGGACCATAAAGTGTTAATTTTATTCCAAAGAGGATATTTATGCTGAAGCTCAATATTATAAAAAGGAATATTATCAATTTTTATTTTGATTCAGTTGCTGCCCGGCTAGCAACATTGCATTCTTGTTAGTTTTTTTCGACTATTCCATAAAAATTGAATCAAATTTAAAAAGATGGTCTGTTAGAACTGTTCTTAATATTTAAGTTAATGTTTCTACTGCAATAATTATTCGTGATAGACTTTTATTTTGTTAATAAACATTTGTTCCTTTTTAAAGAATATAAAAGTCTATCACGAATAGTTATTCCAGTAGACACATTAACTTATATATGTACTTATTAAGAACTGATCTAACATACCACATTTTCAATTTTCATTAAATTTTTAAAGAATAATCGAGAAAAACTAACAAAAATGCAACGTTGCCAGCTCAGCAGGTATAAACGCTCTTAATGTCTGATACCGCCTTTAAGGGAAATTAGGCTACAAGTATATAATGTTGTTAATCTTAATTATTATTAATCTTTCACTCTCATAAAAGTCACATAACGCAATGAAGTTAACATCCTAACATGGCTTAGTTAATTATAATTAGTCCAAAGCTTATTAATTTTGGAGTTTATGTCGTAAGGGGGAGGGATGGTGGGGTTTGTAAAGCTTTAGCGAGGTATCGATCGCCTGAATACGTCTGATTGAATTGAAATTTCGCTACTTTACTAAATATTATATATTTTGTGTCCATGTCCGTATAATTTAACTGTACTACTTGGCGGTGTGCAATAAAAAATATTTGTATTATAGGTATTGTATTTATTTTTGTATTTGACATACATTCACCTCAATTCCGTGGGAATATCGGCATAAAAAGTAGACTGTACAGTAGCAGCCACACCTACTATTATTTCCAAAACATCCAGCCAGTTTAACGTGAAAGATCAACAAACAAATAAATATAAAACTTCAGGATTTATAATATTAGTAGGATTAAAAAATGTTGTCCACAATTTCGTTGGTGTCAACGTAAGTTCAGATCTACACAGTACTAGCAAGTACTTTTTATCCTAAACTATTGTAATCTAAAACCCTAAACCCTAAAAAGTATCACCTTTACCAAATAAGCCCATAAATACCCGCTATAAAATGTTGAAGCGCGGAAGAGTTGCACTACCTAAATTGGCCACTCGAGTTATAGAAGCTCTAGTCTAGGCAGTGCTCTAGGGTTCTTCAGTTTCTTATTTACCTACCTTCTTTCTCTAGTAACTGCGTTCTCTTCAGCTTCTTACTTTACAGTGAAGCAACGGCGTTTTTTAATGTTTGAAATTCTTCATTGATAAACTTTTTAAAATGACACGATTTAAAAGCAACTATTAGATAATGTTGTTATGTTGTATGTGTCTGACGATGAGTTATACGATAATTAATAATATTATTAATTCGACAACGCATGTTAACACATGTGAAGTAACACCACGTTAAACCAAAAGGTTAAATCAATTGGCATTGGTCTCAAAAAAACAATTTTTATTTTTATATATTTTTTCATAAAATAGGCGAATTTAATTTAAAGGATTTTGGTTTTAGTTGCGTTTTAAAATTTGTACCCTATTTAGAAGTTTCCGGAATTATAGCTAACCATAGTTGCCATGGCCTTAAAAACTACGTTTTACGTTGCCCATCACAATTATTAAAAAAAAAAACGTAGTCTTCTGTCATCTGGCAATGTTAGAATTAGGCGGTTTAGTTATATAACGTTTATTTACGATGAAAGTCAAACAAAGGTCAAACATTATTTTGAAAATATACACGCGATCAATAGTATTTTTTTACAATGATTTAATAAACCTATTCCTCGAAATGGTTTTGGAATTAGACCACATTGTAAAAAAGTGATCAATGCCAATTAGGCCCGCTAGTACAGTCTATTGTATAAAAAATTAAATAGTTTATTAAAGATTATTAACTAAAAGCACTAAAACAATCACAGTAGTACAGAGGGCTACTACGAAACTCGCAACTCGAAGTTCGTGTCGTGCGGTCCCTCTGACACTTAAACTATTACGAGGGCGAGAGGGACGGTACGATACGAACTTCGAGTTTCGTAGTAGCCCTGCTGAGAGTCAAGTTTGCATTGTCCTTTTCCCGCTACTGTTGAAACAGCGAATTTTACTCGCATTTCCCATTGTCCGGCGTTTAAAATCAACGCAGACACAATGGTCCAGTCCAGGGTGGGCCACAATGGTCCAGTCTGGACCACAACGCTTACAATGGAAACTTGAATGTTTGTTCAGCGTTAGGCGTTCTTATTTGTTTCTTTTGGTCAAGTGCTTTTGGAGTGTCGTGGACTGGGGTCGAAAGTATCTGCTTATTGTTGTTCGGTGACAAGGGGTGAACTGAAAAAGGCAACATAAGAACAATAATATTCTTGTTTTTGTCTATAATAATTGAAATTTCATTGCGAGTCGTGTAACATTAGTTATCCGTTATATTATGATATAAATTAAAAGTTTTGTTGTATTTGTATGCATTTAATTTAGAACTACAAAAGTGATTCTAAAGACTGTTAAACATTAAGAATTAATGAATTTAGTAACTAACATCCATCGTCAGTTAACTAAATTAATTAAAAGCAAAAAAAAAACTAACTTCTCGCCCTCAGTTTTCTCCAGTAACTTCTAATACGGAAACAAATCCGAGTTTCCATCCTTATATCCAAGTGAATGAGCTCAAATCCGTATAACTGAAGTAAAGATTTTATTCAAATAAATTGCAACCCACTATCTACTCCCGCAACGGTTTTTCTTCATTTTATAAAAGTTTGTTTACACTGCTTTCCGGTTAACTTAGGCTAAGCTCACATCGGATGAGTTATATTCTGAACTTGTGTTTTGTTCCGCAGCTAGGCAAATGTCTCTCTTCTTGCGGTCCAAATCTATCTGACTTTCGGGCAGTTATAGTATATACGTATAGAAATAAGGTATTACAGGTAATACCTTACTTATTCCTTAGCAAAGCATATAATAAATACACTAGCCTATTGCCCGCGGCTGTACTCCGTCTGCGTAGAATTCGTTTATCGCTATCCCGCGGGAACTATGCAATTTATCGGGATAAAACTATCCTATGACCTTCCCCAGGACTCAAACTAGGTATATGTATACCGATTTTCATCTAAATCGGTTCAGCGGTTTAGAAGTGAATAGGTAACAAACAAACCAACAGACTTACAAAGTTTTGCATTTATAATACTACCCGTTACCCGCATAGAATTCGTTTATCGCTAACCAGGAGGAACTATGCAATTTTCCGGGATAAAAACTATCATATGTCCTTTCCCGGGTCTCAAACTATATCGAACTACAAACTATACCGAATTTCATCTAAATCGGTTCAGCGGTTAAGACGCAAATAGGTAACAAACAAACCAAACAAATCATTGCTACGCTCGATTGACCACTTCAAACTCGTTCCCTTTACGACCTCGCAATGTACAGACAGATTACCATCAGCCAAATAAGTAGTCTATCAATTTTTAAACAAGTTTCTATCAAATTAAGAAATATGTCGCTAAAGTCGAACTTTCAAGTTGACAGACACGTCTATTGGCATTATTGTTTTAGAACATGCAAACGATTCTCAACTTTAGGGTGATAGACCACATATTTGGCTGATGGTACTTACCTAGTGAATAATATTTTGTCGGCATTAACTTCAGTAGGCTTGTTGAGAAAGCAAGATAAATACGAACTTTTGCGTCAAAATCAAAGTCAAAGTCAAAATATCTTTATTCAATTTAGGCTATAACAAGCACTTATGAATGTCAAAAAAAATCTACCACCGGTTCGGAAAAACCTCTGTTGAGAAGAATCCGGCAAGAAACTCAACGAGGTATATTTTTTAAATACGATGGGAAAACATTATTCACTAGATCTTGTAATAAAACTTGTACGATATTTCGATAGTCTAAACTGGGCTTAACAATGACCGGCCGTCATCGGCCGGAGATATTCAACTTGTTTCCTTTTTAATAAATATTTTCTTTGATCTATCTGAAAGGGAAGTAAATAAACAAATAAAACTGATTCAAAGGCTTGCAAACGATCTCGAGCTTTTAAGGGGGAGAGAAATCAGAGATGTTCTATAAAATTAATGAATGGTGAGAGAGAATGACGAGATAGCCTTTTCCTAATTTATTTTTGACGAAATAAAATCTCTACAGACACTGGATCAGCGATATATGTGATGGTGATGAATACTTAGTGGTAAGAAAATGTTTAAGGAATCGTGTATTTTTATTTTGTATATCTTTTTGTTTTATTTGTATTTGCTGTTTATTGTTTTTTTTTGTTTTGATTTTGTAGTATTTGTGTGTCTTTGCTTTGTGCATGTGGATAATTGACTTCTTTCTTTCACTTCACGTCCAAGAAGAATTCATTCATAATTTTCCGGAACAGAAACTATCCTATGACCTGTCCTTCCCAAGGACTCAAATTATCTTCATACCCAAGTTCAGCGGTTTAAGCGTGAAGAGGTACTAGACAGAGAGAGTAACTTTCACATTTATAATATTAGTGCAGATAGGTAGATGTCATGATAAAGAAATGAAGAAAGTCACCGCCACAGGTATTACGCACTGTGGTAATACTTGTGGTTATTGGTTAACTTAAAAGATTTCCTTGCAACACTTTCGATAGGCGGTCGAAGCTGTAGAGGGAGGCAACACCAACATGTGATAGATAAGAAAAGTTATATGTTCAAAGTTATGTATTAAAGTTGTATATCTCGTCCCCGCTCGCTGCAGCATGTGCGGCGGACGAGATCGGAATTGTAACTTGCATACAATATTCTCCTTCTTTCTTTCTTGATGGCGAACATTTATCTCGAGAATTTTCGCACACAGTGACATTTTCACAACCTTTTTTTTGGGTTCCGTTACCAAAAGGGCTAAACGGGGACCTCGTTGCTTCGCTCATCCGTCCGTCCGTATTTCTGACACAGGGCAGTATCTTTTGAAGCGTAATAAGTAGATAAGTAGTTAAAATTATCACACACATATTTTTTTGTTGACAGCAAAAAGTATTAAATTATTTACTAAGTGCATGATCACTCTGTAATTAAGGGTGTGTGTGGGTTTTACTTAAATATGATTGTGAACGATCCGATATCAATTGCAGGGTGTAGGGTTGGCCCTGCTCACGGCTATTATAAATAACTAAGGTAGACGTCCGAGTGCTCGAGACGCTAATGCCCAATAGACGACACGCTGCTGTCATCTCTATTGCTAATGACATAAGATTAAAGATGCCGAACTATTGGAGCAGTGACGAGCACTCGTACGTTTACCTTATGTGTGTGTACGTAGAAATATTGTAGCGCTGTACTAATTGTAATTATACAAGTTGTTTTTTTTTATGTAATAGCAGACAAACGAGCAGACGGTTCACCTGATGTTAAGTAATTACCGTCGCCCTAGACATCCGCAGCACCATCAGGACTGCAGATGCGTTGCCGGCGTTAATTAAATAACTGAAAACCAGAATGTACTTTTCTCAGAATCAAGAGTAGAATCGATTACTTACACTGTTTTAAATCAGAACAATCTGTGTTTTTAAATCCCTTTTTTCTTGTACCCAGTCTAAAAGTAACGAATGCAACATGCTTCAATTAAATGTTTTAGCGAGGTTGCATACTATTTTTAGATGATTCCTGGCCGTTTAGTTGTTTGATTTAAGCGCAAAACTGGCCAATACAACTTATGAGTGTCGAGTTAGAAATCAATTGACAAGATTTCATATTTCTAAGACTATAATTTGATTCGTTCTCTGTATTCTGGTTGGAAAGAGAAAGACGCTAATATTTTTAAAATTTCGCTACGATTATTAATTAATTTATTAAAAAAAAATTAAGATGTGCTTATTCTAAAAGGGCATAACTCCAAAACTTCTACACAATAGATCCATTACTTTTGTCTAGTCTCTATTAAAAAAAAGATCACGTAAATTTGACGTAGAAGTTGTCAAATTTATGAGTGCTCCTTTTTCTGGTGAAAAAGGCAAAGGAATCATATCTATTCTGTGGTAGTGTTGGCAAATTCAGCTATATTTTTTATTTTTTTTGTATTTTTTTAAATATGCAGAAATAAAATGATAATAAATATTTTCCCATGTTCAGGAGGCAAAACTCTTTTGATTCCTGTAGTAATTTACAGGTGTTAAAAAAATGAAATTTGTCAATTAGAATTACTGACTTAGCAAAACACAGGATTTTTTTTAAATGGTACCTAAGGTATTCGAAAATAAATGCAACCGACTAACTTAAAATGAAAAAATATTTAAGGGGTCTCTGAGGTTTTCAGTTATTTAATTAAAACCTTATGGAGTATTTATTGCATTAATAGTAAAATGCCATAGTAAAATCAGTATTACTATGGTTTTCTTGTAATATCTACTCTCACGTCTACGCGTAGGCTGTAGGCAAACGAAGTCGCATGCAAAAGTTAGCGATGGCGGAAAATCAAATCCTGCCCGACATCACGGCCACACGATCTGTCAGCAGGTCTTATCCAATAAAAGCAGATATAAAATTAAAAGCCCGACAGGCCGACGTCAAACTTTTCGTAATAATTACCCAGTTGCCTTTTGAGTATTAAGGGAACCGAAACTTCCGAGTTTAAGAATTAATCCCAAGATAATGGTGAGAATACATCCTGAGTAAATCGCGCCTGTTTCTTTTGGCTCTGTTGTTTTATCAAAATTTAAGATTAAATTACCACCATGCGCGCAAGGTATTTCAAATCAATACGGCAACAAAATTAACCCTTAAAATAATGATCACAAAGTTCACTAAGGGGCTGTTTCACCATCCATTGATTAGCGTTAACTGGCGGTTAGGTGTGATGCTGTCTCTATTTGTTTTATTCGAATTGACGGAGACGGCATCACACTTAACCGTCAGTTAACACTAATCAATGGATGGTGAAACAGCCCCTGAGTATATTAACGAATTTGACATACAAGCTTTTTTAAAAGTGGTGACGAAATGTCTCTGTTAGGTCAGACCATTCATAACTGGTGCGAATTTTACAAAAATGCAATAAATATAATTATCTCATAAATATCATGGGACACTTCACACCAATTAACCTAGTCCCAAACTAAGCAAAGCTTGTATGTACTATGGATACTAGGCAACGGATAAACATACTTATATAGATAAATGCATACCTAAATACATATAAACATCCAAAACCCGAGAAAAACATTCGTATTATTCATACAAATATCTGCCCCGGCCGGGAATCGAACCCGGGACCTCAAGCTTCGTAGTCAGATTCTCTAACCACTTGGCCATCCGGTCGTCCGAATAGAATACAAATATTCTTCATTGAGCAGTACAGATCATTAAAATCAAAGTAAAAATAAAAGCAACGTAGAAAATAGGCGGTGTTATCGCTTAACAAAAAGAATAAGCTACTGACTGACTAACGAGAAAGAACATGTTTCTTATGATAATAATTATAATTAAAAATCATAGCTACGTATACGTAGCTTCAGAAGTAAAATTATACCGTAGCTTTAGCAAGCTCATCCATCAGTATAACAGTTAGAAATAGTCTCCAAATACATAACTTGTCTCCAAAAATATTAAGCAGGTCAATTACATCAGAAGCAGAGTAACAATTGCGAAAGAAGTCCCGACTGAAGTCTGTATTTGACTTGAATATTGTTCAGGGACTTAGAAGCTGATCTGCGAGTCTGAAGAAAAAGTTGTAATTAGAAAACTTGGGTCCACCCTTTGGCGGGATCGCCATGTTTTATTCTCGAATAAAAATGTACTTACAAAAATGCCTCATTATTAGAGCCACGACATTTTGATATTACCCTCTAAATTGAGGATATCACAACATTTCCCGCAGCAAAATAATACAGCTGCGGTAACAAGAAATAAAGGTACAATCAATCTAAATAAAATCTATCTTATTTGACGTAGCGGGCTCTCAAACCCTCCATGTGTTTCCGACAAATTGCTCTTTATTTGTGGACGCCAAGTTGTATCAGAAAAAAAAAAGCGGCCAAGTGCGAGTCGGACTCGCCCATGAAGGATTCCGTAGCAGCAACTAACATAATATAAAAGTTCTTGTAGTTCGTTGTAACTTTGATCGATGTTTTAATAATAGTGTACTTTTTAAAATTAAGTATGACGTATTAAAAAAAACTACTTACTAGATCTCGTTCAAACCAATTTTCGGTGGAAGTTTGCATGGAAATGTACATCATATATTTTTTTTAGTTTTATCATTCTCTTATTTTAGAAGTTACAGGGGGGGGGGGCACATTTTACCACTCTGGAAGTGTCTCTCGCGCAAGCTATTCAGTTTAGAAAAAAATATATTAGTAACCTTTATATCATTTTTGAAGACCTATCCATAAATACCCCACACGTATGGGTTTGATGAAGTATCAGTTCTTAGTATGGGGATCCCCCAAAAATTTTTTTTTCTATTTTTATGTGAAAATCTTAACGTGGTTCATCTACTTACCAAGTTTCAAGAGTATAGTCCTTATAGTTTCGGAAAAAAGTGGCTGTGACATACGGACGGACAGATAGACAGACATGACGAATCCATAAGGGTTCCGTTTTTTGCAATTTGGCTACGGAACCCTAAAAAACAATGGCTATAAATAATTCAAAATGTTATGGAGTGGATGTGATATATTTTGCCATAAAGGTAGGGGGCGAATATTCAGCGTTTATTTTGTCATTAGTGTTTTCGCAGGTGTTATTAAAAGGTAGATCAGATACCGATGCTCAATTTAGCGTGATTAAAATTCTTGTGACTTGTTTTTCCGTTGTGCTATAATAAACGTGAGACGGTAATGGCGTTTGACCGCGCGGTCAAAACGCTCGAATATTCGCCCAGGGTCTTCATTAATATTAATATTTTGTTTTAAGACGAGATTTTGCGTTACATTTACCTAAAGTTAAGTTATCTAATAGTACGCACGTACTACTTTACTCTACTTTAACAAAATATTAAATTTATTTAGGGGCTGTTTCACCATCCATTGATCAGTGTTAACTGGCGGTTAGGTGTGATGCCGTCTCTATTTGTTTTGTTCGAATAGACGGAGACGGCATCACATTTAACCGTCGGTTAACGCTAATCAATGGATGGTGAAACAGCCCCTTAATGTGGTAAAGTACCTTTTATGATCAATTCTTCGGAGACATTTAATAGTAAAATTCTATTTCAAAATCTAACTGTAGCTGAACCTGACTAAAATCGAGTTAATTGTACCTATTGTAGAGTTACCATATGGTAGTCCATTGCTATTCGTAACCTTGTCAAATACAATACATGCATTTTAAGATAAAGATACAAGTAGATAGGTACAAGTATTTTACTATACCAGGATCGGCAGGGTGTTAGACTGACATATTACAAAAGGCGAAATTTTAGTTCTCCGTCGCGATAACTCGTGTAAGGTACAGTCAGCAACAAAGATATGAATACAGCCAAAGTGCCAAAAATATGTATACACGACCTGAATGTTCAGGTTCTTAATACATAATTTTGGCACTTTCCCTGTATTCATACCTTTGTTGCTGACTCTACCTACTACCACTGCTCGGTCGGTCGATACTAAAACTATACCTACTATGCTAGATCATCCTATATTATGTGCAAAGTCTACATTGTACACAACGTTCTGCTATGATAATAAATGCAGAGTAAAATTTTACGCGGGCGAGCGCGGCGTTGTGTGAAACGGTCGGGATAAATGTTCAACAAAATATTACATGCCACGCTAGAACATATAGCAAGAATAACTATGTGTAGTTACGACAAATTACAGAGAAAGGATATGCAAAAAGTATAAGGGATTAATCAAGCGGCATTAAAATAATAAAGTTATTAAAGGGACACAGTGACACGTGTGGATTGTGGATGCAGTTGTTAGGTATGTAGACGATTTAATAATGTATTTTTTCACTGATGCACGCGGTTATGTGTTACAAGGGCCCGCCATCATAAACATCGGACCGAGCTGTCTAGGTGTTCAAAAATATCTGAACACGCACGACCGTTGTGGTTGTAAACGATGGCAAGTGTAAGGGCCCTTGTACACGACGTTTATTTTCTTGCGCTCGTTTGGTATCGATACAAACGCGCGTTCGAAGTTCGTTTCGATTGCTTTTGTATCGATACAAACGTGCACTTACACCTGCCAAATCAGCCAAAACGCAATGAAAACGAGCAGAGTACGCGCGCATCAAAAACGCGCGTTGAAGGTGTAAAAAAAAGTCGTGTGGAAGGGCCCTAATAGTTAAAGAAAGAAAGAAAGAAAGAAAGAAAGAAAAGTTTATTTTGGCTCCAAAAATGTACCACTAAACTAAGACTAGAACTAGCACTAAAACTATGTTACTAGGTGACACAGCAGGATACCAAAAAGGTCTCCACTCAGCATGTGTTGCCGCACATTATGTGCAGTAACGCTGGTTTTCTGTGGAGCCCAAACGTTAAATAAACATGTATGCATGAGCCAGTTCCTTGCCCTAGTCAGACGGAGAAAAAAAAATTAAAAAAAAAAAAAAAAAAACTGATGAAAAGCTCTGAATAATATAACTACTCCTTCTTTTAAGTGAGGATCAGTAGTGAACCTTTTTTTTTTTTTATACGACTAGATGGCAAAACGAGCAAGTGGGTCTCCTGATGGTAAGAGATCACCACCGCCCATAAACATCTGCACACCAGGGTATTGCAGACGCGTTGCAACCTAGAGCCTAAGATGGGATACCTCACGTGCCAGTAATTTCACCGGCTGTCTTACTCTCCACGTCGAAACACAACAATGCAAGCACTGCTGCTTCACGGCAGGATTAGCGAGCAAGATGGTGTAGCAATCCGGGCGGACCTTGCACAAGGTTACACCTGCAAAAACCACCACCTTCTTACCAAATCCCGAGACATGGTAACCCTAGTTGTAGAGCGTATTATTATGGTACATTAACAAAGCCAACCTGACCGCAAGAGAGGACAATCCGGTTACACCTTAACGAGGAAACCGAATGCCAGCGTAGCTACTCAGTTCCCGCATAGAAGAAAATTGTGACGTTTTTTCTTATTTATAGCACCGTGTTTTGTTTTACAGCTAAACCAGCATTAAATTTGTGTACGTATGTAGATAAGAAACTGAATCAGGTCACTATGAAACTTTTTCGTTTGGCAGCCCTATACCTATATGATAATATCAATAAAATAATACAATACTAGAAAATTCCTGAAAAGGACCTCTAGTCGGAATTTCGATCATTTTCCAGAGAATAGGGATGCATATTTAATTTTTAAGCGTATAATTTTGCGATATATTTACTACGTTATGTAGGCAGCATACCCCGTTATCAGTGTTGCAGATCCATTGAAACTAAGTCATAGGGTTGTCGCACAATATTTATTTCATTGTCAGTGTGACATATTGGTATATATACGTACTTAAAACGTTTTTGTTAGAAGAGCGCTTTTACAGGTAAAATAACAAAATTGTATACTTTCATTAGTTGTCGGAATAAATTATTCGCGTTACTTCTAATTCCGCCATCAGCTATCTTTTAAACTGGGAAAATTCAGTGTGATCATTAAGGAAATTCATGATTTTAACTGAATACTAAGCGAACGAATTATAAACGACATTTAATTAATATTGACAAATAAATGATGCAACCACCTATTATGGAGTTTGAAAAAAGAATGAAACCTCTTTTTATTACGGGCTGAAAAGAGGTTTTATTTCGTTTTAAAATTTAAAATCTATAAATTAAAAAGTTCATCAAATTATACATACCTAGGCATAACGTAGGTCCTACAAACGTACGGCATATTAAAGTATAAGGACCTGCCGCGGGCAGTTTCATAAACAAACGAGGGAAAAAACGCATTAGGTATAAATGTAGGGGACGCCTCCCACCATCGATTTAAGGGGAGGCTCCCGAGATAGACGGTAAAATATTTAAATGGTCTGGCTTTGAGTACTTTTGCGACGTGGACGTGCAGTTTTTTAATGCAAATACCTGTGCATTCGGTTTTATACAAACGTACAATTTGTGCCGCACGGCACGGCGGTTTAAAATGAATTCTACACATTGTATGAAATCAAAATTACGCGACTCGCAACTCAAAAAATTACGTTAGTCTGGTTCACACGTAAACTAGCTTAGGTACTCCATCATGAGGTATGATTTTAATTTCTTTCTCTATCAGAGAAAGACTTGACAAATAAAGCTAAATGTTTTTGTGAATTATGCTATCACCCACTTGAAATATTCTAAGCAAAGTATCACAAACAAACACTAATCATCTCTTGTATTTCATTTTAAAACGGAAATATGTTTTGACCTGCCCTTCTAGATTGCATGAGCGTGTCCCAGTGACTCGAACTTCTATTGCAAAAGCTTCAATGCAACTGCAACATGCTATTTCGTAGACTCCATAAGCACAAACTCAAATGCACGTGAATTCTCAAAATTTAATATCAGAAGTGAGCTTTTAGATACATTTCAATTTGCGAGGAAATGTTGCCAGTTTTCAGTGGTCTCTGCACTCGGTCTCGAATTACTCTTCGCTCGGAGAAAAGACAAAACTAATTAAGAGTTGGAGACGGGGAAATAGAAAAATGAATAATTGTGGGTATTTAAGCTTCTTTTATGTTATTTGTCTTTTTTTGAGTACTTATACTTAACACAGAGTTATTTGTCGAGCTTTTTTTTATGTTTCTTTTTAACTAATGACCATATAATATTTTAAAGCGTGAAATAGAATTCTTCTGCGATAATAGGGTGTAGGTTTTTCCATATAATGGTGTTTTTGATGATGTATAGTATAATATATGTTTGTACTAACATCTTATTTCAAAGTGTGTGTGTGTGTACCTACGTACCTACCTACCTATGTTCTACGGCCCACCAACTTACAAATTGCTAGTTCTCTAAATAATTCAATGTTTTATACAGGGTGACTTCTAAGTCGCGAACATAAATAAGTATTTCATGTTCAGTTAATGCCGGACAATATAATGCATTGACCCATTTGTTGGAAATATGCTTATTTTCAAACAATGGAAATATACAGTTTATAGTTCTCAAATAAAGATTACCTAAACCAAATTATTTTTTAAACACATAAATGCTACAATAATGTACATTGTAGTTCATTTAGCGGAAGTATTACGTTTTTTTTAGCTCTTGTTGCCTGAGGAAAATTTTCACACTAAACCTGCTCTTTCTACATTTAACAATGTTTTGTGATACGTAAAACTAAAATCTTTTGCATGTGGAAACCTAATTATCCCCGTACAATCAAAAACTCTTGAAAGGAAAATGTGCAATGTCTTTATTAAGCCTCAACTCGAGGCTATGAACAATGTAGATTTATCGCAAGCCTGAAACTAGATGCCCTGTGTTTGCTTGCGGAGTTAGCCGAGAATATTGCAAAGGGTGCAGCGACCAGTGACACAGTAAAACTATTCCGTAGTATGGAAAGTTGTACTGTTACTGCATAGATCAGTTATGTCAACCAAAGTAAATCTAAATGCGGGTGAAAAACTATTAGTCTAAGAGGTGGCAGGAATTTTTAAAACGATCATGGAAACGGTTAGACTCATTTTTATGTGTTGTAGAGTGGTCTGCTGATGTGAATAATTTTGGTCTGCCTGCTCTCAGTGGGTGCAACTTTGAGATATAGCGCATAAAGAGGCTTTATTGTTGCGAAAAAAAACGATAACAGAAATGGTTAGTTTTAGTACATATTCAAAGTATGGCGTCTCCTCATGTGAAATGAATTGGTCTGCCTGCTCTCAGTGGGTGCAACTTTGAGATATAGCGCATAAAAGAGGCTTTATTGTTGCGAAAAAAAAACGATAACAGAAATGGTTAGTTTTAGTACATATTCAAAGTATGGCGTCTCCTCATGTGAAACGAATTGGTCTGCCTGCTCTAAGTGGTTGTATTTCAGAGCTATGATGCTCGCAAGATGCTTAATTGTAAAGAAAATTCAAGTAATGGTAATCAATAAATAAATCTCAGAGACCGTTAGTACTAGAAAGCTGTAATTTGGTATAAATATATTTATCTATCACGCCAACAAAGTGATAAAATAAAAAAAAAAAAAACATTTTTTAGGGTACCTCCCATAGACATAAAATGAGGGTGATTTTTTTTTTCTCAACTACCCTGTATTGTGGGGTATCGTTGGGTAGGTCTTTTAAAACCAATGGGGGGTTGCTAAGACGATTTTCGATTCAGTGATCTGTTTGTGAAATATTCAACTTTAAAGTGAAAACTTTCATCAAAATCGAGCGTCTCCCCCTCTAAAATCTAAACCGTTGGGTGGAAAAATTTGGAAAAATTAAGGATGGTAGTAAGTATATCAAATTTACAAGAAATATTATAACGACTAAGATTGTTTGAGAATTTGTAGTAGTTCAAGAGTTACTAGCAGCCTAAGGTATAAAACATACCTAAACTTGAAAGATTCCGTACACAATACGATATCCTTAGAAAAATATTAAGTACTTACTTGATTTTTTCCTAATGGCTACGGAATCCTTTCTGGGGCGTGTCCGATACGCTCTTGGCCGGTTTTTGTTAATTCAACTTACTTGTATAAGAAGTCTTCTCTAAGAAGTTTGGCTAAGTGCCACTTGCAAGCGCATGAACGACACCGTCGGAGTTGAAGCGTCGTGAAATCAGGAATCGATTACGAAATCCCCATCTTTGTTACCAAAGCTGATTACACTATAATTATAACTGATTGCCGCAGATAGTCGGGCTCTCAGATTATCGCGCTTGGTTATAAGTCACAGCGCCGTCTCAGTTCAAAGTCGTGGAGGTTTAGCCTTCACCTTAGCTCTCACTCCTGTCGGTTAGCGGCCTCGTTCTCCCACTGAGACGGCACTATGGTGCAACTTTTCATGGTTCTCTTTGCACGTCCTTATACTCAAAACTTGTCCGCCATGCTTACGCTTGCCATCCTCAAGTTCTGACCAGAAGACGCGCTTCGTCACCCGCTGCTCTGACATTCGCGTAACGTGGCCGCTCCACCGAAGTGGTCGCCGCATGAGGTTGGACTCAATGCAACCTACCTACATTGGCTCTGCGCAGCACTTCGGTATTCCGCACATGATCAGACCATTTGATCCTTCAAACTTTTCGGAGGCATCTTAGGTGGAAACGGTCTAGCATGCGGATGTGCCTGTGATACGCGGTCCACGCTTCAGCAGAGTGCAATAAGTTAGGAAGGACGATGGACATGTACACAGAGATCTTTGTGACTAGTTTAAGGTCATGCGAACAGAAAACCTTGAAATCCAACTTACCGAATGCTGCAGCTGCAGCTCCGATTCGGCTGTTAATCTCGGCGTCAAGGTCACACACACACGCGCTAGCACACAACCTTGCTTCACCCCACAGGTAACGGGTAAGAAGTTTTATTGTTCACTGTCGAGAGCGACGCAGCACTGCATGTCGTCATGCAGGAGTCGGAGAAGTCTCACAAAGTTTTCTTTTCATCCTACTTATCTTACTGTGTACCACCCATAGAGCTTCTCGAGGGACACTATCAAAGGTTTTCTCGAGATCGACGAAGCAGATGCACATGCGGCGGCTTTGCTCTCTGTTATTTTCCTGTAATTGCCGCAGTGAGAAAATAGCGCCCAGATTAACAGCCAAATCGGAGCTGCAGCTGCAGCATTATATAAGTTGGATTTCAAGCTCTTCTGTACGCATGACCTTAAACTAGTCATAAAGATCTCTGTGCACATGTCCATGGTCGTTCCTAACTTATTGTACTCTGCTGAAGCGTGGATGGTGTATCGCAGGCACATTCGCATGCTAGACCGTTTCTACCTAAGATGCCTCCGAAAACTTTGAAGGATCAAATGGTCTGATTCGTGTGTGGAATACGGAAGTGCTGCGCAGGGCCAATGTAGATGGCATTGAGTCCTACCTCATGCGGCGACAACTTCGGTGGTGCGGACACGTAACGCGAATTAGGTCGAATGCCAAACTGAATCTCAGGCAATATTTTTTCAGAAAGTTCCTTAAGGCGGTTCATTAGGACTCGGGCAAATATTTTCCCAGGGACTTACATCAGAGAAGTACTCCTTTGTAATACTTAGCAAGAAGAACCTTGTTTTGTCTCAGCGGCTAGTCCAGCTTTATGTCAATAGGAAGTTGGGAAATTGAGCGAACGTGTTCCAGGTCAACCGACCTATCTACGTTCAGCAGAGAGTTGAAATGTTCTGCCCATCGCATCAGCACTTCTTCCTTACCTTTAAGAAGGCCTTCGCCACTAACAGTGGTAACAGCTTAAGTGGGACTTTTGCAAGTGAAGTCGTGCCGATTAGCTTTTTAATTTCACCAGAGAACTTCCCTAGCTGATTAGTATTTGCAAGCCACTGCAAATAGCGAGCTTTGTCTTGCCAGCACTTGTCTTTTGTACCCCTGTGCTGCCGTAGAGAACGTCGGTTATCAATCGCCTTTCTAAGGACTCCATCATTCTCATCAATCCAATCCTCGTGTTTTGGTTTTGGACTTTCAGACCTCAATCAGCATCAAGATCGCCATGATCTTATTAGAAAGAGGCAACGCAGCAATCAAGTCATAGTATATTTTCCTTGATCCCGAGATCCGTAAGCCTATCAATTGTTAGAGACGTCGGCTTAATTCTACCAGATGTACAAGGCAAGGAGGATGGAGGCGGAGACGAAGTTTCGTGACAACAAGCCTATGATCGGTCCAGAAGTGTGCACCACGCATGACACGCGTGATTAGGACTTGGGAAACATCTCTTTGGGGTACGATGGCATAATCTATCAGATGCGTGTTTGGACCTTGGATGCACCCACGTGTTTTAATGCTTGGCGGGAAGTCTGAACATTGCGTTTGTAACTGCAAGATGAAATTGTGCACAGAAATTTAGTAGCAGCTGTCAGTTATCGTTCATTCTGCCTACTCCATGTCTACCTAGAACATTAGGCCATGCTATAAAGTCCTGTCTGACTCTGGCATTGAAATCACCCAACAGAAGGATCTGCTCCCTGGGTCGTACAATCTCCATACAGTGACTCCACGGAGCTTATCCAACATACAACATGATAACATTAAGGTAGTTGTTGTTATCCAGGTGGAGGCGCAAAGTGATCACGCGGTCCGAGATGTGCACCGGATTCTCTTGTAACTTCTTAATGAGTTGATCCTTGAACCGCAAATCCTACGCCTGACCTTCGCGGCTCGGACGAGGCGAGTCCTTTCCAAAATAATGTGTACCCGCCACCTTGCTCCACCAGCTCACCCTCATCAGCAAGGTGTGTTTCGCTGAGAGCAGCTACATCGATATTATAGCGAGAGAGTTCCCGAGCTACAATGGCGGTCTTATGCTCTGGGCAGGCATTGTCATTACGATAAGAAGAGTTCGCACGTTCCATGCACCAAATCTCATTTGCGATTGATTTATAGTATTATTATTATTATTTATTTTGATCACGTGTTTTAAGATGCGAAGGCAGCCGCGGTTACACTACACCTTCCGTGTGTTTGGCGTGAGCTTTTTTCAGGACACCTTTTCTAGCCCTTCCAAGGCTAAGCAAAGAAAGCTGTACCACCCTTAATAGGGCTGCTCTGATGCTCCGGGTGCTGCCGAACCCTCTCAGTCCCCCCAGTGCAGAACGAAGCGACCACGATGTCATACAACACCCCCAGAGCCGCCCACGTGTTGGCCTCAGACAAAGCCCGGTTGCATCAAACCAAAACCTTTCTACTTCAGCCATTCGCCGTGGGACTTTGTTGCTTCTAATATTTGTATAAATGAATACGGACTCCTTAATATGTAATGGTAATTCACCGTTTCACTTGATACCCAGTAGAGGATTACAAAGAAAAATCAAGTAATCGTGAAACCAGGAATCGATTACGAAATCCCCATCTTTGTTACCAAAGCTGATTACATTATATTATATATATAAGTTTTGAGGTATAAGGACGTGCTAAAGAGAACCATGAAAAGTTGCACCATAGTGCCGTCTCAGTGGGAGAACGAGGCCGCTAACCGACAGGAGTGGAGAGCTAAGGTGAAGGCTAAACCTCCACGACTTTGAACTGAGACGGCGCTGTGACTTATAACCAAGCGCGATAATCTGAGAGCCCGACTATCTGCGGCAATCAGTTATAATTATAGTGTAATCAGCTTTGGTAACAAAGATGGGGATTTCGTAATCGATTCCTGATTTCACGACGCTTCAACTCCGACGGTGTCGTTCATGCGCTTGCAAGTGGCACTTAGCCAAACTTCTTATACAAGTAAGTTGAATTAACAAAAACCGGCCAAGAGCGTATCGGACACGCCCCAGAAAGGATTCCGTAGCCATTAGGAAAAAATCAAGTAAGTACTTAATATTTTTCTAAGGATATCGTATTGTGTACGGAATCTTTCAAGTTTAGGTATGTTTTATACCTTAGGCTGCTAGTAACTCTTGAACTACTACAAATTCTCAAACAATCTTAGTCGTTATAATATTTCTTGTAAATTTGATATACTTACTACCATCCTTAATTTTTCCAAATTTTTCCACCCAACGGTTTAGATTTTAGAGGGGGGAGACGCTCGATTTTGATGAAAGTTTTCACTTTAAAGTTGAATATTTCACAAACAGATCACTGAATCGAAAATCGTCTTAGCAACCCCCATTGGTTTTAAAAGACCTATCCAACGATACCCCACAATACAGGGTTAGTTGAGAAAAAAAAAATCACCCTCATTTTATGTCTATGGGAGGTACCCTAAAAAAATGTTTTTTTATTTTTTTTATTTTATCACTTTGTTGGCGTGATAGAAATATATTTATACCAAATTACAGCTTTCTAGTACTAACGGTCTCTGAGATTTATTTTATTGATTACCATTACCTTGAATTTTCTTTACAATTAAGCATCTTGCGAGCATCATAGCTCTGAAATACAACCACTTAGAGCAGGCAGACCAATTCGTTCACATGAGGAGACGCCATACTTTGAATATGTACTAAAACTAACCATTTCTGTTATCGTTTTTTTTCGCAACAATAAAGCCTCTTTTATGCGCTATATCTCAAAGTTGCACCCACTGAGAGCAGGCAGACCAATTCATTTCACATGAGGAGACGCCATACTTTGAATATGTACTAAAACTAACCATTTCTGTTATCGTTTTTTTTTCGCAACAATAAAGCCTCTTTTATGCGCTATATCTCAAAGTTGCACCCACTGAGAGCAGGCAGACCAAAATTATTCACATCAGCAGACCACTCTACAACACATAAAAATGAGTCTAACCGTTTCCATGATCGTTTTAAAAATTCCTGCCACCTCTCAGTCTATATGTACTCGTACCGGAACGAAATTTCTAACGAAATGAAAAAATGATAAAATCTGCGGGTCTACTACGAAAATCGAAGTTCGTGTCGTTCGGTCCCTCTGACACTTATACTATTTAATACGAGAGTGAGAGGGACGGTACGATACGAACTTCGATTTTCGAATTTCGGACTCGAGTAGGCCCTCTGAACCCTAATGTTTCTAGTTTCGTTGAAAAGATAACTTTATAAGATAAGATGTAAGTGGTGATTTTGTTATAGAAGTTGCCACTGCGTTGTTATAGGTAGATTGATTTTATTGTTCTTAGGTTTCTACTTGTTAAAATTTCTCGTAAGTTATTTTATTACTAGTAGAGCAACAATCATTCAGTGGCACGACGAGGAATGACAATTCCTTTTCGTGCCGCTGGTGGAACGAGTTGGTAGCACGCGGAAGAAGGGTTGAAATATTTTTAAGTTTTGTAACTATTTTTCCAATTTTATCGCTCGCTGCTTCGTCTGCGTCCGCAGGCACTTTACACTTTCACGGAATAAAAAATAAACTTTTTAATCTGGTACAGTGAGCTACTAGCGAAGGGATCTTTAGAATAAGTTCAGTGGTTACATTACCCCTAGGTTCATAGTACAAACAACCCTCATTATTAGTACATAGGTATAGTGTAGAATCGATTGATTTACTTTGTAAGAACTCACTTCTATCTACGCAGTAGGTAATACCCCCTAGTGTGTGCCCTTCAGTTCCCTAGTGTAGAAATAATAAAATTTAAAGTTGTCATTTTTTATTTTATTTTATGACAATTTATTGGATTAATTTTCGACGTTCGTTTTTAGTTTTATTTATGGATTCCTTACGATAATTTCAGTAGTCAGTAGGTGCATTATTTTCAAATTAGACTTATGTAAAATATGAAGTAAATAATTTTTCACCTCAGCACCTCAAACAGGCAGGTTTTGCTATGAGACACCAGTGAGCAAAATGGCATTTTGCTCACTCCGTGAGACAAAGTAACTTTTTTTTTTTTAAATGCTGAGTACAGGATTGGGTCTACTCACTGAATTCCAAATATTTGAACTTCACTTTGATCTGTCACTTTCACTTCAACACGAAAAAAGCGAGAGATAGGATCAAATGTGTTGATTACAATCTTAAATTAAATGTATGGTATTAAAAATATATCGATAGGTACCTAAAAAATTACATGACAACGAAATATTTCCAAAATGTAAATTTTCCCGATCTTTTAATAAAGTATGCAACCTCGTTGCACGAAAGCCGCTACTCTTGTTTTTTTTTATAAAATAATTCCGTATACTGTAGACAGTTATAATAAATATTTGTCAAATTGAATGAATTTGTAACAAATCTATTTATGTTTATGTAATAGAAATCTAAATCTTAATAAAAACATATTTAAAGGTTTAATAACATTTATAATAAATTATAAGTACATTTATTGTTCAACCTTTTTAATGACCCAAAAATAAGACTTTTTGCGGTATTAAAAAATAAGTATGACATATTTTACAAGAAGTTCTAGGTTCAAATTACAATGCATGTTATGAGTACCTATGAGATTTGTATTGTTCTTAACTTTCTGGTGGCTTTTTAAAGATGTAATCGCAACTGTACGTATCATTTTTGAGTAAGGGTTTTAAATGTGATTATTATATTTGATTCTTTCGGATTATATTTTAAAAAATGTGATTGTTTTGTAAACGGGTAGATATACCTATGTGGTTTTATTCTTATGTTACATTTAAATTATGTTCTCACTGCTGAGGTGAAAAATTGTATGTGTCACACGAGACCAAAGTTTTTTTTGCATCTCGTGTGTTTAAATCCCTCGCTGATCTCAGGATTCTAACCTAGAATCACTTGCTGTCGCTCGTGATTCAATTATAGAATCCTTCGCTTACTCGGGATTCAAAATCAACACTCGCACCAAAACGACTTTGCTCTCTTGTTGCACAAATAACTATTTCACACCTGCTGACGCACTTAAATCCTTCACTGCTCTCAGGACTCCATCTTGATTCCCTCACTTCGCTCAGAAGTTCAATCTGGAGTCCTTCGTTACGCTCAGGATTCAATATCGTGCCCGTGACATAATACAGTGCTTTATCTCCTTGGTGTAAAATCTACTATTATACTGAATGCGCAATAAACTAAACTGAACTAAGGGAATATTTAAGCCATGTTCAATGAGTTTTTCGCGTACTTATTGTTGTTTGGTTTTTGGAACACGCCTGAAATAAGTACGACATTTGTAAACGGCACATAGCGAAATAACCTCATAAGTAGTTTTTACATTATTAGTCTGTTGCGTGCTGAACTCCATAGACACAATTCCCTCATTGCAGAATTTGCCCTCATTTGACCTTACAATTCATGTACACGAACCATAAACAAATAAAATAACACTTATTTTATTAGAGCGACTTTTTTCATTTTACCTACAGAACTGATAAACATGTGGTTTGTTAACATGGTAACACTTGGACCTTTTCCCATAATTTCGTTTGTCATAACAACATTTGCCATCAAATATATGAAATCGTGCCACTCACAAGATTTTTTATCAGACAAAACGGAAACAAAAAAAAATCTGCTTCGGAATTTAAACATCTAACGACAAATAAAACGTATGGAAAACAGTAGGTGTACTGTACATTATTGCACATGAAATTCGGGCAAACGATAGAGAATTATCGATCATTACCTAGTCCTATGTCCCAATAATGCTCTGCTATAAAACCGTCACATGCGTTACCTACTCGTAAAAAAGTTTAATTATAGTTCTGTAGCAAAAACCGGTTTTATTCATTACTGCTGCTCCTACTGCTATGTCTCCTCGCTTCATTGGGTGCCCGATGAGCAGAGACGACGGGAACTATCCTTTGAGTAAATTAGGGATAATTCACCAGTTTTCAATTCAAACACTCTCATTCGAGCAAGACTTAAATGGGGAAAGTTTGGACGCAGGTATTTGACATTGCATAGTTTCCTTTGAAAGGAAGTAGTAAGAATTTGAAGTTTAGGTAGATGAACAATTGTTTCCGGACACAATTTAATTCCTGTGATTTTCTGGACTCTGAACTCTTGGCACCTAAATGCAACACGTACAAGTGAAGCATTTGTAAAAGCCTTCAGACAATGTTGGCACAAAAATTTCTTCATGAAATTTCAGTAGACATCACAAAAATGTGGGTTTACCTACAACTACCTTAGAGTCATGTGGGGTGAACGTACGCATAGTAAGTGTACGCAATCTCATACGTGTCTATTTGTAACGTATTTTTTATACAGTTTAAATTTAGAAATCGTATCAAATCCATGTTAATGTAATAAAAAAATTGTTATATCGCCAGCCCTAAAGATAGAATGTTATCCACAGAAACGGACGAATGGCTGAGATACACTGGGGGATAATGCGCAAGCCGACTCTTTGTCAAAAACCAATTTAGTCGGGGGATTTCGCTTTTTATCCGGCTGCAGAGGGTCATGTTTTTTGATCGTATCATATTATGATGTTCGTTATTTCTCGTTGACCGAGTTATATTGCTCAACATTTGCCAAGTTATTCGATAATGACTTTCCGTTACCATTTAACGAGCATTTAAACTTTTATCGTCTTTTAAAATCTTACAATTAAGAAAGTCTTCTTTTCTTGATTTTTTGGTAAAAAATATTTAGGTCAGAATTTAGTCTTATTTCTATTATTTATTGGATTAAGTGGATTAATAAGTATTTATTTTGTGCTCAATTTACGGTGAAGTAGCAATAAAGTAATTACATATAACCTGTTTTTAAAAAGACTACAGACGGTCAACGGTGAGGTAACTTAGTAATTAGTGGTGGTTTCCGTAGGGTGCTAAACCTACAGTACCTATGGAGTACGGAACCCTAGAAATTACTTAAGCATTGCCAAGTTTCTTGCGTCATGTTTTTCTTGACAATGATAGTCTTTTCGGAAGCGCTGGTAGATTCACGAAAAAGAGCCCTATGCTGTTTATTTACGAAATAAAAAATATATTTTGATTTTTGATTTTGTTAGAAAGTTTCTGAATTCTCATTTATTTCATCAACAAAGTCGATTTAGATTAAGATATAGCTTTTATTTGATCTGAGCATATAGCTACTACTGTATTATAGAATCGTCACAATCAGCTAGAACAGAAAGTCAAATCAATAATAGCAACATAACAGTTCATATATTACGTTATACTCGTACAGTATCAACAGGGGTGAACTGAATCAGAAGTTGCAAGTCACACCTAGTCACGGAAACTTCAAGCATTAAACCCACTGGAGGCACAATAAGTTCGTCTTTGGAAGCGCGTGGACGCGCGTACAGGTGCGCTTTTGTTATCTTGGAGCATTGAACAAGGAATGAGTGGGTATATAGGTAGTGCCACCAGAGTTGAAGTCACGCACACAAGAACATGTTATGTAATGACAGCCGGATTTTGACATTAAGTCATTCGTTCTTTTTGTAGCTGTGTGTAATCATTCAGTTCAACTCTCGTGGCAGTGGCACTACCCATACACGCGCGTTCTGTTTAATCTAGTGCGTATGCCAAAAACGACTAGTCAGAAAGCGCCCTCAGTTACACAAGTAGGTACCTACAATGAGGTACAAAACCAAAAAGAGCATCATCTATAAAGAGACACAAGACAGCGTAAGCAAACGTACGGTCAAGGAGTTTAATTCATTGGCCACCATAGAACAATTTCACAGTAAACGTCATAGTGACATCGCATTAATTAACAAGGAAAGTCTTTCCTTTGAAAAGGTTCCATGATAGCCCATGAATTAAATTCCTTGACTGTACACGTCGACATCGAATTTGTCAAACTAATTTGAGCTTCATGCGTTCACGCGCAATCTCACATAAGGATCATGATCACTGCTCTTATATTTTTCATGGAGACGAATTGCCGTCGTTGGCGTTTCCGGTTGGTTTAATGCTCTAAGCAAAGAACTTGCGTCGTGCAAATATTAGCCAGCAGTCAATGCAAAGTTGGCGGAGTAACGTGAAAACTGGAGTTAAAAATTGGAGTAAACATAGCAGTTGTAAGCTGAAAACTACTATTTAAAAAATTAAGAGGCTTCGCATTTTTAACCCCCCATACAACTCGCGTACGTATCGCGTTTGCATCGATACAAAAGCGTACACGGCGCGTTTAAAAAACGCTGTATGCAAAGGCTATAAATTATCACGCTCAGATATCATGATTGCTAATCTTTTGCTAATGCATGTCTTGTCTTTCTTACACCTTCCTCATACCGTAAGCGATATTTAATGATGTACACCTACTCGTAGTTTTAAGCGAACGAAGGCGGCCTATAGCACTTATGAAACAACTGACGCTGGTTTAACTACATTTCCCTCACAAGTAGTGATAACCACCACAACTGCGCTTTGCATTCGCCTTAACGACTCTCTAATTTCTAACATAATTCTATAGACGGTGAAATATCTCTACTTCTTCTAATTCGATAATGGAACTATGTATTTCAAACATAATTCGGCAGATACTTCTGTCCCAAACCGTCTCATTGTAAAAAACGTTACGCCGCCCCTTTACAATACTCTCATCATTTATACTCTTACCAATTAAGGTAAACGGCCGAGTGCTCGACGCGCTAGTGCCCAATAGATGACACCCTTTTGTCACCTCGAATTATATTATATTGACAATCTCTCGCATACAGTTTTGCACTGTGGTTTTGCATTTTGCAGAATGTGTACAGCGTGTGTTTTTGCTACAACCACAAACTTTAAGGGTAGTTAGTAAATGCCCTAATAAACATAGGTAGGTACTTAATTTTTTTTCCTTATGAAAAAAATTTGCGTCATCACTACTTTGTTTTTATTCGAAACTTCGCACTTGCTGACGTTGCAGCCATCATATAACGTTCTTCTTCTGCTTCTCTTAGACTTCTCTCTCTATCAAATTATAGTCCGCATTAGACAGCTGCTTTAAAAAAACGATTTGGTAAGTTAATGTTAAACTGAAAGATTATTTTAATATCGCTTCACAGCGTTAAAACCAACATTTGGTTACTCTTGGTTTTTGTATAAAATACACTCTGTACCTATAGGATTTAAATATCTTTTTATTTCACCAAGTACTTAAACTAGAGTTCTTACAGCAATTTGTACGTCACACGAAGCATTGCGTGTTTCTCTGGCATCAGTCAGTGCTGAGGAGGACAAACGCTATAAATAACTTTGATAGAACCTAGTCATTACTTACACTTGTCGTGTGTATTGCTAGTGACATTCAAATACTACCCAGGGAGTTTGTTGTTTGTTTGATCTTTTTTGACAAATTAATTTCAATTTGTTATTAACGCATTACAACGGACACAATGAAACTCAATCCTTTTTGTGCGATTATTGGACATTGACATTGAGGTGCGATTTTAACAGTCAAACTTTGCATTCCCATTTTTTCTTATCTTCGTCTTGAGTTTAAATTTTTAGTTGTTAATACAATACATCAATTATCAATACAATAAGTTCATTAATTAATAGATAAACTTCAACTTACTAAAACTGATAACTTTTAATTTTTGTTTACATACGTATTCTAACGGTTTAACGCATATTGTTATGTACTTTTCTTTCCACTCTACTAAGTAAATAAGTTTAAAGAATGAATTTATTGAAATTTAATAAATAAATGTTCTTTGAGCTTGCAGTAAACAGACATAAATAGAAGTAACTATCACAGTAGTCGCTAAAAAGAAGTAACCTGATGAACCTTCAATTCGGACGAGTATGGCAATGCACTCCTTTACCCGCAACTTTGCGCGGAATGTCACCTCGGTATTTGGTCCATTGCCAGCCCTGTAAGCCGAGCTAGTGTCAACTCACTTTCCATTAAATGCTAACAATTTAATTTACATTGCAAAATAAACCATGTAATTACAGACATTTGTGCACAGGGAAAATTTACCGATGACACAGTTTTAAGCTGCGAGGATCAAGTGTTAGCCATTTTATATTAACGAATTACCTAATAGAATAACTGATAGTTTGCTTTGAATACCTAGTATATTAAGTATTTGTACCAAATAGTACCTACCTACTTGTGATTTTAATAATGCTATACTTTAAAACTTAAGAGCCTCACGTAAGAAAAAGTATATTATTTTCACTTTGGATACGCAGGTACTACTTAAGCCCGGTTCACATTATTCCAGTAAAACCGTTCCAGTAGCATGACACTGCGGCGCTCGATCGATCTTGTGTAACTCGTTTGGATTGTGACCCCGCAATGTATCGCTACTGGCACGATTTTACTGGGAATAATGTGAAGCGAGCATTACAATTTATAAGTTTGTGCTGTTTTGGCTTTAGCTGTTAAGGTACAGATTTGTAATGGTTAAATAAATAAAAAAAAATACTTCCTTTCAAAGTTGTATCAATACGTACGTAAAAAAAGGAAAGAGCGGTACAGTAAATTACATACAGTATACATTGGAGGAAACTGAATGACGTACTAGGGTTTTCTACCATACCTTACCTTTTCATAATCAATTTCGCTATGATTTTTTTGGTCTATGTGTGGAATGTCAATATGACGTCAGTGGCACAAAGATTCCACCCTGGTAAGCATTTCAGTTTCCTGGGCTGTACAATACATAACTTTCATGAATTAGAAACCCCGCTTTTCTCGCTGTCATATCTGTTTTCCTCGCCTATATTAAAATTAAAAATACCTGCATGAAATTTTAATAATGTGTAGTACTTAAGTCGGAAACTGATATCAGGGTGAGTGTTGCAAAAAGTAACACAATATTTAAAACTCTCAAATTTTACAGAATTCAAAACTTCATAACTCTTCCCGAATCTTTCGCACTGTATAAAATTTACAAGGGTTTCCTCGAAGTTGTTGGTGCATCGAGAGCGGAACTAGTACTCTAACTGTCGCTTCCATGACCGTTAAAGTTCGTGACAAACAACATTGAAGTAAAATTAAACTGTAAAATAAAATCAACAATATTTTCATTTTTCAAAAATGAAAATATTGTTGATGCTCCGGATCGGATTCGTACCTGCACTTAGCTTAGGTGTCAAACTAAATGGACCACCGGGGAACCCGACAACCATTCGAAAATCTTGTGGCAGTACCTACCTACCAATAACGTAATGCACGCGTCATTTTACATGTGTGTACCCGCGCCATAAGGCGTGCGCCCGCTCCGAGCACCCGCGCCAGCTACGTAAGCCCTCATAGGTTCCGTTGATGCCAACTGAGGTACAGAACCCTAAAAAAAACACGAACTGCACCATTTGCAAATCTAATCGATACGAGTGCCGCCATTGCCACCCTCGAGCAAAAGGGGCTACAAATGTTTGCGTTACAAAAGCTTGTTTATCCGAAGCTCATAGGGGTTGTAAATCACGCTCATTCCAGTTTGCTAACGAATCTGAGCCGAGGAATATTTACCTATTCTATGATTAAAATCCGGTTATATATAATCATACAACGCATCTATACTAGTACAGTTACCACCGCCAAATAAAATATCTGACAACACAAAGCGTGCATAAATATCTCATAGGACTTTCTAGGGCCGGTAGGATGTGTCAAATATTTTGCACGTTCCGCTCCGTTCCGCAGATATTAATGCAGATGACTGTATCGTTGTTTCGATACAAAATCGAGACAAACTTTTTTTTTTGGTTTGCAGGTTTGTGGCGTTAGTCACAGTAAAATAAAGACGTGTGAAGGCAGTGTTCTGGGAGACTTACGAGTAAACCTCAAATACCAGCCTTAAAATACACGCAAAAATGTAAAATCAGTGCACGCGCGTTGCAAAATGGGCCTTTCACGGGCAAAAGCAAAAGCAAACAAATTCGCGGCGCAATAAACCTACAAAATTCATGCTCTTTGACCACTTTTAGGATGAAATGAAGCGTGAAATTTAACACGTGCTGCCCCCAGATCGTGCTTGTGCGTGTTTATTCACTTACGACTAGGGTTACCATATTAGGTACGTCAGGATGTGTCCTAATAAATAATATAGGATTTCGAACATCCTTACAGAGTCCAATTCTATTTTGGAACCGTCACGATTTTTCGGTGATTTAATAAAATTCAGTAAAAAAGATCATGATCTTTTTATACAAAAAATAATCAACTCATTATAACTAACACCGTTACGTTCACGTTCAGTAAGATAATTTTTCACAAAAGGTTTACATATAGGTATGATACTTATTTAGTTATATAGTGACGTGCCCTGGATTCACGCGGGTGTATTTATAGGAAATAGAGTAGAAAAAAAGTGAAGTGCCTTTGATTAGAGACTTTTTTAAAAATTGTACCCAAGCTAAGCCAAAGGTCGCTACTAAAATTTGCATCGAAGTCTTTTTTCTGTGGGAAACGACCTCTCAAGACTTTAAAGAGTCTCTAAGAGAATTTGCCACCTGGTTACCCTAGTTACGAGGGGTTTGCATTATTGATATGAATGCACTCAACTGTATTATGTTATGGACTCGCACCGGGTGTTATTCAATAAAAATAATGACCATACATCATTCTTATAAGCCCTTTTGGTTTAATGTTACTGGATTAATTAATTTGATGCGATTTAGTGGGAGTGTACTATTTAAATAAAACCGGCCAAGAGCGTGTCGTTCACGCCCGAAATAGGGTTCCATGGCCATTACAAAAAAAAAAAAAAATTTTATAAGGATTTCGTATTTTGTACGGAATATTCCAAGTTTAGGTATATTTTATACCTCAGGCTGTTATTTACCTACTCTTAAACTACTAATAATTCTCAAGAAAACTTAACCGCTATAGTTTTCCTTGTAAGTTTGATATACTTACTAGGTACCATTCTGATTTTTTTTTTCAAAAAAGGGGGGTACGCTCGATTTTAATGAAAATTTGCACTTTAAAGTCGAATATTTTGCAAACAAATCACTGAATCGAAAAATCGTTAGAGCAAGCCCCTAATGGTTTTAAAAGACCTATCCAACGATACCCCACACTACAAGATTGGATGAGAAAAAAAATCACCCCCACTTTACGCTTATGGGAGGTACTCTAAAAAAATTGTTTGGATTTTTTATTATACCATTTTGTCGGCATAGTTTAAGTACATATGTATTCGTGGAAAATTACAGCTTTCTAACATTGATAGTCCCTGAGCAAAGCCGCGGAGACGGACAGACAGACAGACATGGCGAAACTATAAGGGTTCCGTTTTTGTCATTTTGGCTACGGAACCCTAAAAAACCGGACAAGTGCGCGCGCCGAGTTCCGTAAAAATCTGTAGGTGTAATCTAGTGTTAGAAAAGCAAAATATACGCAGGGTCGTTTTATGGCTACTGAACTGACACAGAAAGTAGAACTACTACCACAATCATAACATATCACGCGAGTATTAATTACATCGTCGTTTCGACTACTAATAGTCGTTTGGTTAAAAAAGGGAAACCTGGAAAGTTTTTAAAATTTATGTTCTTAAAACTTTTTTCGTAAACTCAAGAGTTTCAATTAAGTAATCAAATCAAAGTGTAATTTAAGATGCGTTTTCTGAAATTATACAACATACAACGGACCTAGACCTTAGGGTGGTAAAGCAATTACTTGATGGACTCAACGTCATAAATAAAAAACTTTTACTTTTAAAGTTCAGCTACTCAGACAGCGTCATGCAGTAGCTGAGAGCGTCGTGCGAACGCGCTAGCGTCGCAACAGCAATATTATCGATTATTCGTCTCACTATAAATCACCCAGCAAGGGCAGCAAGGACATTAGTGCTCTGCAGGCGTGCGATACCATACAGCTACAGGATAGGGAAGTTAAGACTAGAGATAATGAAGGAAAAATGCGTCATAGCATAGTTACGACTCACAACTTCTAAATGCTTTTAAGACAAGGTAATTTGGACGCCGAATTCACGAGATTCTCTTCTTCCACGTAAAGATATTGATAGAAGTTTGGCAAGCAAGGGTAACGTGATTGTAGGTATGAAAAATGGGAGTTGTATTAAAAAACTTTATTGGAAGTTAAACAACAAAATTAGCGTTATTATTACAGCCAGCTTATAGGAAGGCTGTAGAACAGAGGTCCAGAGGGTCTATGCTTTTTTTCTCTTCTTCATTCAGTTTTTCTTACATTCGAAGTGTTGCTATTTTCTATTTTGTGTCTATATTTTATATTTACATGTTTTTTAAGTTATCAATAAAATTAAAAATTATATTTTATTTATTTTATTTTCATTGCTTTACAGATAATATTTAAGATTGGTTTTTGGAGTCTTTTGTATTTTTTTATTTCAACTACAAATTTGTTACTTATACGGTCATCCCGTAAAACCCATATCGAAAATACAAACTGAAACAAATGCACAGAAAAACCAGAAAAATAGACCAGCGCTGGGAATCGAACCCAGGTCCTCGGCATTCCGTGCCACGTACTATACCACTACACCACCACTGGTCACTGGACTGGACTTGATTTTTTATAGATTTACTTTTTTATTTTATGTTCATGTATTGAACTGTAGGTAAGTAATATTTTTGATAAAAAATTACAAGCACAACAAAATGAAGTAGTTTTCAAAATAAAAATTATATGTGAATGGTTTTAAAGTAAATACTTTGAAATTTAAAGAATTATCGAGAGATATGTAAGCGTTTCTCCCCTTTTTCACTTTGCAGTTAAGTGCACCTGAGCAAATGAGCATTTTCACTGTCGCTTAGACGCCAATAGAAGAGGGAAAAGCGACTAAAAACGAAATCCATTATAGGGCTGAGTGAACCCATGAAACCTAAAGGGTTTTTTTATAACTACGCTTATAAATCCCCCAGAGAACTTACCAGTAAGCAATAAATATTACAGGGAGAGAATTTAACAAAAGCTAATTACAAAAGAACTTTGAATGTTCGCATTCAGACGAATTTTTCTATTTTATTTTTAGACGTCCTCTCTCTGCGCCGATTGTCCACTTTTTTTCATAGTTACGTTTTAATTGTTTTTGAAAACATTTCGTTCCACGAAATTTTAGTTGGCTGAGTTTTTAAAAGTAGTCTTTGATGTTTCGTCTCGCTAGTTTCAAATAATAAAATGTTATAAGTTTGACGACCACATGGCCGAGTGGTTAGGGAACCTGACTACGAAGCTTGAGGTCCCGGGTTCGATTCCCGTGTCGGGGCAGATATTTGTTTGAAAAATACGAATGTTTGTTCTCGGGTCTTGGATGTTTAATATGTATTTAAGTATGTATCTATATCTACATATATAATTATATTTATCCGTTGCTTAGTAGGTACCCATAACACAAGCTTTGCTAAGCTTACTTTGGAACTAGGTCAATTGGTGTGAATTGTCCCGTGATATTTATTTATTTATTTATAAGTAGCATTGTGATCAATAACCTAACCAACAAAGTTGGAAAACCCCCGACTTTGTCACTTCAAAGTTCAATATCTCAAAAACGGCTAAACCGATTTTCGTGAAACATGTCTAAGAACCATCGCTAGAAAACCTGATTTCGAATAAAAAAAACGCATTCAAATCGATCTACCCGTTTAAAAGCTACGGTGCCACAGACAGACAAATATAGCGGTCAAACTTATATCCCCTCTTTTTGTGTCGGAGGTTAACTGCTACTGACTGCTTGTAATTAATACCTTGTCTATGTTATAGATCTTTTAAGACTTATTTTTTTTTAATGCATATGATAGTCGAGATTACCTACTCGCGAGTGTTTTTATTAGAATTATCTGTCCTAATTTAGAGCAAATTGCGTTTATAATTAGACATTTTAAAACACGTCTAACGTCTAAAAAGCTATTATTTCTATTTTGACGTTATGTTCTCGTGCACGAGCGAGGGATCACAACAACAGTGCACCTTTAAAAACACTTAGCTCCCCTTTGATATGCTATATTTAAATGCGCGTAATGAAAACACCGCACCCTTTCGTAGTAAAAAAGTACTCGCGTATCGATTTAAACTTAACGTGCTTAATTATAAAACGTTCTTCTGATTTCGCAAGGGATAAGTGGTGTTACCCAAACGATCTCATCAATTATTAATTTCTGTTCAATCTCTCTATAGCTACAGCCCTCTACAGCTCTAAAACATGGCAAAAGGCGCGAAACAACCAACATTGTTATCCAACCTACCTACGTATACCAATAAAGATTCTGATTCAAAGATAAACTAAAAACTTAAAGAAACAACAAAACATCAATTTTATAAAAATGCACCTGAAATCTCGACTTCAGCTACCTTCCATTCTAGTTCTAGTAGCTCTTGACGCATAGGAAAGCCTGAAAAATGTGTTTGATAAAATTCTATACGCTCTGAATTTTGAAGCAGCTCGGCTACCTTATCGATTTGGACTTCAGTCTGTTAGTTTGGGAAAGTTAACGTGAAATATTTTAGCTCAGTGCATATTACTTGTTGTTTAGTTAACTATCTTTTGTATTGAGTAGGCACTAGGCAACAACGTCACGGACTTGAATTTTTTAGAATAGAATAGAGTAGTTTAGGATTTTTTGAAAAACTTTTTACATTTTGTACATTCTGGAATTTTCTTATCTTTTTTCTGGTATCCGATTAAGATGAAATTTGACATCCCTTATTATGTAAGTCCGGAGATCATACAATGATCTAGCAGTGAAATTCTGGTGGTCCGGCTTAGATTGTCTCCGTGGGACGGAACTCTTCAACGGTTAATGGCATCAACTCAACTTTAAACTTGGTAACAACGGACCGGATATAGTTTGGATGACAATGCAAGAATAGTCAATCAAATATACAGTCATCGATAAAAATTATATAAAAAGTTTTTTTTATGAGAAATAATTTGTTGCAAAATGGGTGACAGTTTAAATATCGTGATTGTGACCGTATTTAAAGACTAAGGTTTGGTTTGATACGTAAGTAATTTATCTTCTTTTGACGCCATATAGTTGATCAATCTTTAGTGTTGGCACCTCTTAAAAAGGTACCTCTTTGTTCAACACGGTCCTTCTATGGTTTTTTTATTTCATCTACGCTTCAGAAGATAAGGTATAAAACAATTTTTATTAAGCCACTATTCAAATCCACTCAACGCGCTGGTATAGTAAATATACACACAATGAGCACGAGTAAGCAGAGCAAAGCCATCCAAGCAGATATTAAGAATGCATGCGAACGCGACGGGCGTGAGAGCCGCATAAAACTTGCAGAGCCCAGCACACGTTCACTGCCATGCCAACTGTCAGTGGACGCTTTCAATCCTGCAGAGGTTTTCTTGGGGAATAATCATTAATTCATCATCAGGAATTTAATTAATCTCCCTACCAGTCTAGACAGGTTACATATGAACATTAACGATAGTAGGATTTGAGACGACGTCATTTTATGAACGCTAGATGGACGAGTGATAGAAGTTAAATTATCTAGTTAGTGCTTTGCGTGGTTTTACGGTTGTTTGTCATAACCCCAGTTACAAAGCTGTTATGAAAACTGTGAGCACCTTCAAGCAATGGACATAAAGGTAGCTTAGGAAATATGTTTCCAGAGAAATACTACTGTGGGTGGACTACAATATCCTTGTAATATACACTTGGCAGCAGATGTTGAAGAAGTTGCTGTTTTAAATTATCTTCCTAGTACCTACTTACAATTTGAGTACATTAGCAGTAGAGTCCTCAGCGCCACAATCACACTCGACCACTTGTGCTGCGGACTGTACCAGTACAAAGTAGGCATTAAGGGAACAGGAGGCTTCAACCATTACCCTAACGTTCGCGTAGTGTTTCAATTCAACATTGTGACACATGTTAACAAACATGCAACTGACACCATTCGAAGAATACAAGGGTACTCAATTTAGCTTACTTGTGAGGACAAAAACACGGATTTAAATCCTCCAATTCGACGAGTTATGATCGAAAACTTAAATATATGAGTATAATGATATGGTATGAGTAAAATTCTAAATCTCACCTTAGACTTTGTATATTCAATCATAATTCATGGATAAATACAACCTAGGGCTCTAAAACTAGAGTGAATAGGCTGTTACTGAACCAGTGAGACACATCTTTTCTACTGGCTTCTTCTGCACTTGGTTGTGTCAATCAGTTTTATGTAAAAAAAAAACACGAAAGTAGACCTATCTCTAGATTAATACTTATTTACACTGATCAAGTTTATAATAAGTAATATAAATATATAACTTACGTGTCCAAATACTGGAAAACCCTGTACACCGGTTTCCGGTAGACGAGAAAACCGTCGCACCTCTCCATGACGTGAAATAACGAGGCTCGAACACTCTTCAGAATCTCTTGTCGCCACTCGACCACCGGCGATGGTCCTCCCGCACCGGATATGTCATTATTCAATGATACAACAACTTCTGGTCACTTACAAAGACTCGTACACTTGTTAAAAAATTAAGGCGTCCTTACACTAAAAATGGATACAAATCTTGGTCCTTTAAGGTGAATTAAGTTAATTTAAGGCTGCTTTATCGATTGCATAAGATATATTTTGGTAAGCACTTAGTTATGGCTAAATACTATGGTTTTAACGCCAGTCAGGCGATCACAGTCCACTTTTATATTTGGCAGACTTTTTAGTTATTAAAACACAGATTAAGCACTGGAAACACGTTTTTTTTCACTTAATTTATTATTTAGATATAATGGCATATATTCTTGGACCACAGTTGGGTACAAATATACTTTAGGTCTATTTTCAGTTAACTCTTCCGAAGTTCTTGACATGACCGACATCATTAGGAACATGTCAATAATCCCTTCATATTCATACCCTTTTCTTGGAAACCCAAGCTGTCTTTGACATGATTGACAAGAGAGGAATAATGATCCTCCTATGTAAACGTAAATTTAACTTAACCTCACGAAAAGAAGAAGAATATGTAACACGTTACTTTAGTAAATTTATTTACATATACAAGAATGTGGGGTGGGTCATTGCACGCATAAAGAGTACAGATGCTCGGTTGCAATATTATGTTATCGGTCGATAGTGGCGTTAATTACAAGATTGCGCATCTAAATTGATTACCAAAACCGTACTCGTAATCAGGTCGCGCCGGTAGTAAAAACATTTACGCAAAAAAACTAGCTAAATACATTGACAGCTACAACTGTAGTGACCAATACAACGGTGTGGCCGTCGCATTCTACATCCGAATATGCGCGTACGCCGGAAGCAGGTGGCGTGCGTGCCACCTGTCTCGTGTCGCGAATATCAAAAAGCAATGGGACAGAACAATGACCTGTCTGGACCTTATGCACCGAAAGGTGCTCAGGGCCAAGGGCTATAAAAAATAATAGATCTTTCATGCATTAGTACTCTTATCTAGTGTTTTAACCACAGCCCAAATAAAGCAATATCTAACAAATAATATTCAAAATGTTTCTGATTAATAAGATAAAATAGTACTTAGGTGCCTACATGTAATTCGTAAAACGTCATTTAGTATTACGCGTCTTAATTAACTAGTCGCAATAAAATTTGCCTAAAGTTTAACAATCAAGTTATCGAGAGCGCAAATTACGTATCTAAAGACAAAAAAAAATATGAAATTTCTGAACATAATTTAATCTAAAATACTTAACGAATCATACAGCATTTTGGATTCACCACCTGCATCCAACATAGATGTGCGATGAAACAAAGCAGTATGAATAAAAACCCGTCAATATCATCAAATTACTTCAACGAACCTTAAAATGGAACGAACACAAAAGCAAAGTCATCTACATACAACTCAAAGACAGAGCCCTACTTCAGTAAAGCTCATTACACTTGTTTAAGTCAAAACGAAGGCCTATAAATTTGTATCCAATTACCCTTTAATTAGCAAGCATTGAAACGTCATCAGAAGCGTTAATGAATGCTCGTAGGTATAAACAAGCGACGTCGCGTCTAGCAATCAGATGGTTTGGTTCGTTGAACTTTCGGCTAATGACTCGCTATAAAATTGCTCGAACTGGCCAGAATTACACGGCATTGTCTGTAGTTTGGATACTAAACCAATTGACGTACAATTTACGTTTGGGATCTATGAAAAGCATTAAGTCACTTAGGTACAATACATTAGAACTTTTAAGTCAACGTTTATTGGTGTAGAAAGAAAACTTGAACATAAGTTTGATTACTTAGGTGATGTTTATGTAAGTAATCGAAACCAAACGTTTACTCCACACCTTTAACCTTAACAGTAAGATTTCTTCTATTAATTCTATCCTTGTTAATTATTCACGAGTTGATTGCTAATCTTTTCCGCGACTAAAAATCACTGCGGCCTTTTGCAAACGATTTATTTGCAATGTTTATTAGAATGAAACATTTTCTACTGCAAGTCTGTAATTTCTTCATTATTTGAACGTAACTAGCATATGTCTATAGCAATATAATTGTGTGGAATTCTAACAACTGCCGTTATTAGACTTTTCAGGAGTAACCAACCATTTCTGGAGAACTAATTATTAGAAGATTGACCTTTAATCAAACTTGTTGTTAGGGCATTCTTAGTCGAATTAAATGATTCAATCCTTTTTGGATTGAAAGCTGTCACAGACAATCTTTAATGCCTATCATTACGATGCAAAGTACACGTAGGTTAACGATGTGTTCACTAGTATACCTACGGTAGCTCATTTAATTTGACGAAACAAATACAGTTCATAGCTGAAGTACCCTACATTGTATTTTTTCGATACCTAATCGAGAAGAAAAAAAAACTAAGTAAGTATATAATGTTAGTTGCAGCCTAGTTTCAGCTAAGAAAACGAGCAGCAAAAAAATCATCACATTCACATTCTTTGGGTTCGACAAAAAGTAATTCCATGCAAACTCGTTAAAATGGTGGGACGTAACTTTTAGCAGCGCTGCCGCTCGAGCGTATGACATGATTTAAATTTTCTCATTTTCGTTCCCTTTTATCGGAACCTATTACGATACATCATCTACAAAAATACAATTTCAAAATAGAAATAAATAAGTGTTATGCTCTTAAAAAGGTAGGCCCAAAAATAAAATGATTTTTGATAATAGCAGGTGGGTGGGTGGGTAGTTGGGTACACGCCCATAGAAGCTCATGTCAGTTTCTAAAGGCGTGTACACAAAAAACCGGGTCGGTATTATCCGGGCCGGGAAAGAGTGTCACCCATATCAACCAACCAACAACAACCAGAAAAAATTGCTACAAAAAACAAAATTAAGTTCTTCATTTTTTTTAAAGCTTTTATTTAACTTGCAATGTATCTTGTATGTTTCCACACAACCGCTGCGAAACTATTGGTATGTATATTAGAATTAAGTTGAGTCAGAATCGGGGAATAACTATCGTGTGTAGTCACGCAATACATTTTGTCCTGAATTATCGTTTGGACAGGAAACGTTTGAATTATCGCGGTGCCTACCCACGTCTCACGCAGTTTTGTATGTTACAACGCTTGTTCTAAACAACATTGTTTGGACACAGCATATCAACTGGCTATCAGAACAGTTGTTTTGTTGCTCTCTACCTAATCTATTTTCAATAATTATCTGCCCAAACAAATAATAACGCAAGAAACCCCTTCTAATTAACACCAGTACCATTCTTTTTCAATCGAACCTCGCCCGAAATCAATTCTCAGTCCCATTCTATTTTCAATCTAATTTTTGCCTCTAATAATCGAGCTCGACCAATATTCCAATTCCATTTCAGGCGGACCGGCCATTGAAAAGTTGCTGGTCCAAAAACAATACAAACAAGCGTTAATTTACAGCACATCGCTCCATTGTCAGTACTAATTGGACTCTTTTCATACAGAGAGCTGTTTAACAGCAGTATTTCTGTACCCCAGCTCGACCGAATTAAACGCAACCTTCTGGGAAATTATTGAAATGTTTCACAATACTTGAGAGTAGGAGTGATGCTTTATTGGAAGCTTAATCCCTTGTTTAATTGATATTTAGCGCTTGCAATTCGACAGTAAGTATCGTTCATTTATTTGTGTAAACCTTTATCTTCACGTTTTACGTTGTGGTGTAGGAAAAAAGCTTGGCTTTCACTGACAACATAACATAAAGAAATAAAAGTGCTATGCAAGTGTGCGAGGCGAGGTCGTCCAAGTTTTTCCACGATGCAGAATCCCTGCAGAACAATGGCGGCAATTTGTTGAAATTACCACCGGCTTCAGCTTCACTATATTTCATACTTGGCACCGGTACCGGCTTGATTCGAAAGGAAATCGCTCATATTTTAATTTCTCTAGAGACGTTAGGTACTTACACGCGGAAAGTTGAAACGACTGTCGGAATAACTTACGTTGTTATTTAATATGCAAAGGTAGAAATGTTTTATTAAGCCTCTCACGTTTGTGTATCTACGCTAATATAGGCAGTTTGTTGATATGCATGAGGTTATCTGAGAAAATATTGATTCGATTTTTAATATTGTTCCGTTATTCAAGAACTTGCTATGTACGCAGTGCACGACGTTCCACTTTACGCAATACCGCAATGAAAAAAGTAAATCATGATACGAACACGGCTGAAAAGTACGCCGTTATAAAAACAAAAGAACATGTCTAATTCATTTTCGATCCTTATTTGTTTCAAAAAAAGTTATAAGCAATTTCTAATTAGAAATTGCAGAATCAACAAAAAGGTAAGCTAGATAACGACTGTCGACAGATAGCTTTGATGGAGTTGGTTAAACCAGATATAACCGGCGTCCTCGGCAGGAGACTCGATTTAAAGATAATGTAGTGAACCATTGGATGGAGCTGACTTAAATTCATTTCCTGAATGGCTGGAAGCGGGCGCTTCGCAGAGAATCGAATTCCATCCAACCGTGAAGGGTTGAGACAAAAGTCGAATTAAAGTGATGGCCTGTCGATTTGATGCCGGTCCCGTTCTTGTTATTATTTGTTCGGGTTAATAGCCAGGATAAACTATTTCCGACGAAACAAAGAGGTTCATTCTGTATAAAATGTTCAATTTACCAGAGAATTTTGTTCGCAGTAATTTTATAGAAAACTAATTATGCCCGAAGCTTTGCCTACGCAACTTAAATTTCAACAGTCGGAGCCCATTCATTATCACGACACCTACCGTCCAACCAGATAGGCTAGAGAGGACCAAAAAAATAAACATACGCTCGAAAAGCATCTCCTTCGGGGCAGTCAGGTAAAAATATATATGTCGTCCATTCTAAAAAAGTCAGTCTTAGCCTGCAGACGGTACTGCAGCTAATTCTCCTAAGTTAGAGCACGTGCCTGCCCGCAAGCCGTCACGAACCCGCCTAATGTGTGTTGTCTGTAGAGTTCTTACGCTGACCCTACCATTCCGACGACTTGGCAGACTGCAATAAGCTAGCTATGGGTTAGTAGCGTCTGCAATTTAGGGGCAGGGAAATTATTACCTTCCAAAATGCGAAGTTCGTTAAAATACTCGTACCTAAATAACAAATTAAATGAGGATTATTTATGTATCATGGAATAAACGTAACCAAATAGATCCTCGTTTTTCAAGCATTTACAGACTATAAATTCAGTCTCATTCATTCAGTTTCATTAAAATTATGTCCGTTGATATTATCTCCGCCACTTGTGATTCAACTTCGTTGGTTTTTATTCGATAAAGTATATCACAAAATAGGTCCCATTTCATGTTATCACTTGTCAAAATCAGCTGAGTATTAATTATTTTATTCACAGTTGAATTGAAGTCTGTTAATATGCTTCCGTTTTAAAAAAAAATCGTTTTCTATTTACTGGCAGCAAAAAGCTATTTAGCCTTTAAAAGTAGCTGCACAAGGAACGCGGAGCATCTTTAGTTCAATTGCAGCGCTACGAGAGTAAGTTATGTAGATTGGACCAACGCATCGTGCCACATTATCCGAAATTACATTGCAGTCTGCTCGCGTCAAGCTCGTTCATATCAAAGAATGCCCTTCAGTCATTTCTTAGGACTTTAAGCATAATTTGGTGGGATCTCAACGTCGAGTTAAGTAGTTTTTAGATCTATTTTAGATACATTAACAGTATTTCCGATAAAGATTTCGCTACTTACTTACCAGCATTATAAAGCATCATAGAAACAAAAGTAAATTAAAGGCAGTTCAGCACAACCTCCGAAACAAGGCTATTATCAGGTTCAAGGACTCCGTCCTAACAATTTCAGCTTGTTTTCTTAACCGTATTAGCACTCAACTAAGCAAAACAATTTATACTAATGTTCAATAAACCTTCAGGTCCAACTTTATTGCTTCTAAGGAAATAAACGGTTCTAATCAGTTAACCAATTTACTAATAGCAGTTCCAAACGGCCATTTATTGGCCCTTTATATAGGTAATGCTATTGTAATAAGGTGTCGACCAGATAAAATAAGTGTATTGGACAATTTGAACAAGAATACGTTAGTTTTGATCTAAAAATAAACTCGGTGGCAACAAAAGTTATTAGAAAACCATTGATAGCATCTCACGGAATTCTCATTTGTTCAGCTCAATGCGACAGCCAAGACGTGGAACTTAAACATTCAAACAGTACGAAATGCGACGTGGGAATCGAGAACTATTCACGAGTGGTCGAGATGGTATCGGCCTGAAGGCCAGGTAATAGCTAGATTTACTGGCTACCGATAATACCGTTATTTTGCTCGTTAGCTTAGTTTCTAGGTCTGTCTGATTATATTTGCAAATGCCCTCGACACATTAAAGGACGAACGCAACCAGGATTGGTAACTTTCTAATGTTTCACCCGTACAAACACCACCTGCCTCAAACGCCAGTTTATAAATCTACCTTTACGCAAGTTAATCTCAGACAGTCTAATTAGGGGCACAAACGGATGGACACAAACTCCATTACGGCATAATTAGAACATACCTATATAACAGAGCGGAGACGACAAAGGCGTTTGAGAAGACGGAAACGTACTTAATTCTCACCTGGCAAAAGACTGTCGAGATAATTCAGATAATTATTGCTAATTCTTCATGTATTTTAATTAGTGAACGAATATTTTAACTCGATGTTAATTACAATCAAATTTGAACGCAAAAACAACCCGGACAGGATGTTTTTTTTTAACAGCCATCAATAAGGTAATTCATACAAGATTCACTAAACTTCTGCGAAATGGAGATTGATTGTGGGGGAGAAAAACATTATGTAGGTAGGTATGTTATAGTTACCCTTCATTATTTCGTAAAACGTAGAGCTTTATTTTGCGAAATCTCAGGGTTTTACACATTATTCGCATCACCATTTTGCAGTGTTTCTGGGAAATTCTCAAGGCGCATAACTGTCAACGCGTGGAATTTGAATTTAAATATCAAAGTAACGTTATCCTTCAAATTACCGCACTCATAATAACGCTGTGCTCTATAGCCAAGCACGAAAAAATAGGTAAGTGAGTCAAATATACCGACAAAAAAGGAGAATAAAATCGATGTTGGATATGAAATAGTTGGGCACGGCTGTCGCACGCCCATAATAAAAGCGTGACGGTTTCGTTTCTGGCTGTTCACATGCAAATTCGTGCGAACACAGATAACCTAACTAAAGGTCAAAGGATAAATAGTTGTTTCGTATCTGTGGGACAACTGAATATGATTGGAACCTTGCATTGAATAAAGGAATGGTTGATTCTTATAATTCTTATCAGAGACGATGGGGACTGCTGTTCTTAAAGTTGCTTTCAACATAAATCTAAATAAATCAATAAAAAAGAACAGCAAGCTTAGGCTATATCGACGACCAGATAGCTTAACGGTTAACGATGACGACTATGAAGCTAGAGATTCCGAGTTCCAAATCCGATAACTGTCCACCGCTTGTATGAAAACTGCGAAGGTTTGTACCTGATTCATGGAAGTTTCATGTATTCATGTATAAATATAAGTATAATTATCGCCCATTACCCATAGTAGCTTTGCTTAATTTGGGATCCCTTAATCTTAATACCTATCTAGTCATGTATTATACTGTAATCTTAACTAAACTGGGATCGTAGTCACAAGTTTTCAATCCAATGGCCAAATCGTCGCCAAAACAAACGTGTATGAAGATCAATGACTGTATAATAAGCATCCGTCAGTGATCTCACCATCTGGACTGCCGATAGCGTAGACACCACGTAGATACGATTGGATTCGTTGAGTCGATTAACTATTGCCAATAATTAGATCAAGAATGCATTTCAGAAATCCGTTTCGATGAAGTCATACTTCCTGCCGGATCAAAATGGCAGCGAGGACGCAGGACGAAGGTCGTTCGTCCCAATGATATTTCGACACGCAAGTTTTGAATGGACCCGGGCTGTGGCTCCCTTGTTATGTTAATGTTGTGTGACACAAAATTAACCTTAACACATGTAAGCATGTTTTACTTGTTATTCAAAAACATCAACCTCAGGAGGAACTGACAGGTTTTCGAACAAGTGACAGTGACAGAGCAAATAGCATTGTCTTTTTCATGCGGGGACAGCTTTTCGGCATGTAAATAAATCAATGTAATGAATTTCAGAGAGTCAAACACAAAACACAATACAGCCTTGTGCCACTAAATTAACAAACTACCACACAAAATGATTGAGAAACAAAATACAGGGCAGCGCATGACCTACTTATTACTATTTTTCCGTTTTTCGTAATCACAAATTTTGGTGTTAAGTTTTTCTCTTGAAGACGTTCTTCTGTAATTCGCACATAAATTGCGAAAAACTCACGAGGTACGACCCCAGACTAGAACCAACGACACTTCTTGAGCTTATTATTTAGGATGACAATCGAGCAAGTTAGCACCAACACATATGAACACACGCAACACCACAGGATTGCTAGCCTAAGATATCAAAAGCCAGTACCTAATTTCACTAGCTGTCTTAAATCGCGCAATATCCCGACCGAAATAAATTAAGTAGCAGAATCACCGTGAGTTTCACGGATAATAAAACTCAGCTCTTCGAGTCACAGTGAAAACATTGTAGCACTCTAGCTTTCGAAATGAACATTGTAGAACGGTCTCACTAAACCAGCTAAATTTCAAGGCTTAGTGCTATGCTAAGCGAGGATGTGTCTAACAAGCGAAAGGGAAACGAAATTTGCTACTATTTATACGGTTAATTTCATAATCACACTTCTGATCATCATTGCCTGTAATAGTTAGGTTATTTTATGCATAGTTAGTTCTGTGTCATATACCTAATCCAGCGGATCTCTCACCAGGAGACCGAAATATGGTTTATCGTTAAGAATGCGACTAAAATGATTTTCATAACATTTTAAGATCTTTTCCGTTTTATATTAATTCGCGTAACGTAACATGTATTCCTAATTAAAATTGGCATAACGTTATTTCGCATAATTATTAATTCGAGCAACTTATTTTCCAGAGTGTTAATGCGTACATTGTGTACAATTATGTTTTGCCAAAACCGTTATGCAAATTTATAATTATGACAATTAAAGTTATGCGAAATAAGGGTCATCCCATCCCTCTAGCTCACTTTGGAAATAAAAGAACGATGTCTTTGAAAACTTCTAAAAGTGCCTATCTCATTCCAACAATAACTTACCGAACAAAGACGGACTTTGCTTCTTTATTTTATACTCTTAAAATAAAATAGTGGTCCAATAAAGCTCATTTCTCGACTTAGCGAACATGTGTCTAGCAAGCCGAGCGGTAAGAAGCGAACAATTTTTTTTATTACAGGGTCTTAGAGCGACATAATTGGATAAGGTAGGTTATTGCGTTTGATACAAAACGTTCAGTATTGTTCAATTACAGTGTGTTACCGACATTTAAACTTCACACTTAGGGAGTCTTCAAATTCTTGCTCTCTCCTCTTTCAAATTCTTTGGGAGGGTATTGGGTAAGTTTAATGGAACACGCTTATAAAGGTTTTGACCGGAATTTTAGACTCTAAGGGGCTGTTTCACCATCCATTGATTAGTGTTAAATGACGGTTAAATGGGATGCCGTCTCTATTTGTTTTGTTCCAATATACGGAGACGGCATCACATTTAACCGTCAGTTAACACTAATCAATGGATGGTGAAACAGTCCCTAATAGTAGAGTTCCCAATCAATAAAATCAATGCCAAAAATAACCTAACGGGTCTTCAAGTATTTAATAGGTTCTAATTTATATCTACGTACGCATGATTCATCAGTGCACATTAACTAATAACACATAGATACACGTAAGCATAGCCGCCTAGTTATAGCACGGACATTGGCCCAGACTATAATTGAGGAGGGTACCCATGTTGCATGAAAGCAGAACTAATAGCTCATATAAACAGCTTGGCATTATTTAAATTTACGCTAATAATAGAACTGGGGCGGGCTTGTTTGTTTCTATTAGGATTTTAAGTCTCGCGTTTTGTTTCGCTCAGAAACAATTAAAATGTTTGTTAAGTGTTTACAAATGAAAATAGTGCGTTGAGGAAAACGTTTTTATTTTATACTGAAATGCATTTAACGCAGAAACGGCCTGGCCATTACACTGATAAAGTGATGGTGACGACATTCAGTGGTCAGTGACAGCTTGTAATACGTAAAAATAACCCATATCCTTTTTTAACGTTTCAGTTCATTTGTTTTTAATTACTAGTGGCAGTAAAATGCGTTTTCAATCGACCGTTCAGCCTGCTGGTCACCCCAGCGCTCTCAATAATAAAACTGAGCCCAATCGATGCATAATAATGGTACAGTTGTAAAGCAAATTGTTTCTATTTTTAGTTCCAATGCATGTTATGTATATGACCGTTATACGACAGTGACTCGTATTCGTCATGCGTATGACAAATTACGATTGAACAGGTCACGGTACAGGATAAATTGAGGCAATTGATACCGTGTAAATCATATTATGTGGAGGACGTTGTGGATATAAACATGTTCTATTATTCAAATATTATACGCAGTCTGTGTGTGATTTAGTATTTTTGTTACTTGTTCACCTAAAACAACTGGGCAGAGATGATGACAGAAAGATACGTGCTACCTTTAATTACGAGAAAATCCCTGCCGAAAAACTAATTTTATGTGGACGAAGTCGCAGGCAGAAACTAGTCGCAAATGGTTGGTTCTATCTCTCTAAGCCAACCTAATAACAGTGATGTAAGAACACCACAGACTTCCTTCAATAGTGACGCAGAATATCATAAAAGACGCATCCTATGCTTATTAATTCTATTATAATTTACTTGACTGACTCTACATTCTCGGAATTGAGCAAGCCAGACACAAGTCGGTTTGTGTGGACGACAGCCGGTCCTCCATCAAATAAGCAATTAATTAGAGACAGACCTTGCTGGCTTCCCAAACACAATTTAGATTAAATTAATTCGACATCGATCTTTGATGTTCCGGCATACATCAACAGTTCGTGAATTGATTAAGAATACCGTTCACCGCATGAAAGCTCTTTGATTTTATAACTAGTATAATAGTATAGTACTGATAAAGTGCCTAAAGAATGTCTCCACGACGATACCTGAGCATGTCGGCGGACGCGATAATGTCTCCAAAATAAATGACATTATAAAAAATGATGCGTCAGTATTTACGATCGTAAGTTGCCTTCAACATTAATGTGTCGGATGCACCCAGTATCCCATACAATGTTGCAAAAATATATGCCATTATGGCTAAATATAATCACAAAACTCCAACCTACACGAATCGCAAGCGAAAATTTATAAATTCACATTCACTTAAGAATAACGCACACCAACTTTATATTTGTTATATAAAATTCTGCACTGATCATCAAACACGGCAAAGCGACTATATTATATCGGTAAAAAAAGATGTTGTTGTCGCGTAATTAACATTCGCACGAATGTTCGACGTTCGGTCGTATGTCTACCGCAACGCGTCGGTAGTTATCGAACGCTAGCGAACGTTCCCGGGCGAGGGGATGCGACACGGGCGGTGGCAGCGGCGGCCGGCGCGGCACTGCGGGTTCCGACCGCGTGTAGCCCACAGTCCAAACACCTTACGACCTAACTCCCAGCTCACCACAACAACTGCGTATGCCCTAAAAACTAGCGTAAAAAGGCCAAATTCGAACGAAACTCGGGGAGAACACCAATCGATGTCCTGAAACAGGACAACAGATCTTTCGGCCCGCGCCTCCAGTTCCATCGCATTTTCGCCTACGCCACGCCAACGGCCAACGGCAACAGCGTTTCGAAACCGTACGCAATTTTATAAACAAAATTGGAAATTGGCTGTCATCGAACTGAAGTCAAATTAAGTAGGGTCGCCCAAAAATAATAATGGTTTTCACTTCTGACGCTTTTATTTCTGCAATTTGCACCAAAGTGAGACAAAATGTTTTAGTAATGTAGTATGTATTAATTACACCGCATTTTAAAAGAGCACCGATTCACGAAGGTTCCTTAGTTTTCCTGCAAAATTGGTAATCCCATAAAAGTTCCTCTTTTAAATGAACCAAACATCGCGTAACCCGGTTTTCGATAAGTTTCCGCTATTCGATAAGTTTTGACCGCTTTTAGGTTGGATGCTGAAATTCAACCGAAGCGTAGTCATTTCTACGGAAGCGATATAAGTATTAACTCAATGCTCATGAATTTAAAGCAAACCGATGAAAATCCCTGTCTTCGTCAAATATTCTAAAATTCAAATAATGCGCAGCCTTTGCCAAACATACGGGAATTCGAATTGAATGCGGCTAAGGCAGATTTTATTTCAGTAGGCGACGTTCCTCGGCAGCGTTCGATCGGAACGATCTTGTTTCAATACCAAACATGATACGTCTTGTGTTACAGACGGACAATGTTATGAACATTTGTATGTAAAACGATTTGCTTCGCTTTGTTTCGTCCAACCTTTGAGAGGTATCTGTTTTAAATAATGAAGTTTATTAATTAGAATCGAACGCTGTCATGTTGCAGTAATTATTCTTTTTTAACCGACTTCAAAAAAAAGGCGGTTATCTATTCGGTTGTATTTTTTTTATGTTTGTTACCTCAGAACTCCGTCATTTATAAACCGATTTGATTTGTTTGTTTTTTTTTTTGCGTTCGTCTAATTTGTTCCCATAAGCACCAAATGAGGATCTAATAATGATTACATCCTATGGAAATCGAGGGAACTCTTCAAATGTTGTAGGGACACCTATGGTAACTTTTATTTATTTAGTAGTAACTCGTGCATTTGCTCTTGAAAATCATCATTTGGTGAAGTGGAACTGATGATGAAGACCACAGTTTACCATCGGAGTTACTACTCAATAACAAGTATTTCACGGGTTGAATTTCAATTACTTTAACACAGTTGCTAAGCAATTTATGCTCCTCGTAATGCATATGGTGAAATGGAATGGCCGGAAAAGCACCAGTACTCCTCAATAAAGAAAGTCTCTGCATCGGAAAAAGCAATATTTTATAAAAGGTGACGAGCAGTTGACATGAAACTATTGTATATTATTTACACTAAAAAGGGTGAAAAAAAAATTATAACAAAAAATTGAGCCGACTACAAAAAAACATGAAAATAATTTTCTACCAGTCTGAAGTCGGTCGGTGCCTCAGCACGAGCCAGCAGGAGTGGACCTATAGTCATCTAACTCACCTACAGCTACGCACTTTATATTGGGCTTCAATCACTCCTGCTGGCTCGTGCTGAGGCACCGACCGACTTCAGACTGGTAGAAAATTATTTTCATGGTTTTTTGTAGTCGGTTAAATTTTTAGTTATTAGTTTTATTTTTATTTGTACTAACTAGAAAGTCGTCGGAAACAGCTAAACAGCCCTTTTTACAATCTGAGATTTTAAATGACTAAAATAAGTTTTTCCACAAGAATGTTAAAAATAAAACGCACATCAACCTCCGCGAATTATAAAGGACGCATTTAAGCGTCACCATCCGGGATTCGCACAAAAACGTTAAGTTCGTCAAACCATTTAGCCAAGAACAAGCGAGGTTCCGCTTGACGATCTCACCGTGGGAAACATTCTAGCCACAATCATGGCTGCAATCATAATAAATCCAGATCTTAATTCATACTTTATCGTGAAGTAATTAAAGCTGAATTTGTAATCTAGATCGTGCCGAAAAGCGTCGGGACCATTGTTAAGATAAGCGACGTCAGCTGGGACCGATTACGTTACGATAACGTTTGTATTAACTATGCACGAGATGCACCGATACTCCAGCGCCTCTGCTTTATCTGTTGAAATAAGATTGGAACGTATTTAACAAACCAAACATGACTTATATCATCCTACAAAGAAAAAACTCTTCAAATAGGCAATTATATATCCATTTATTTATACCTGACAGTACAGAAACAGCGGTCGGTAGAGCAAAAACGTGTGAAATAGTTAGCTGCACAAATTCTATTGTGTCGACTGGCTGCAAAACGGGACCACAATGATATATATAGTAATTAGCTTCGCAACGATTTAACCCCATTCTTATGTAAAAAGAAACTAACTGTTTTTAATTATTATAATGATAATGAACTTCTTAAAAACTGTATTACCTTACCCGTTATTATTGCTCAAGTCTAAGGTGAATTCACACGATTAGAATGGAACAGAGAAGAGAAGCTTAGAAGGCTATCTGCATGAAAAGAAAATGCCTTATTAGCCGTAGTGATCTAGTAACTGCGTTTAATAAAAATAATGACGTGAGAACCTGCCACACGAATCGAAAGCATTAGTGGCATTTCAATGGCACTTCAAAACATTGTCATATTTTGTCCTAATTCTACATACCTTAAAGATTTAACAAGGTACTTGAGCCTTGCAAGCCTCAAGTAGGCTACATCATAAAATCAGCTATAGACGAAGTAATGTCAAATAATTATAGACATCTAGCACGGGCAACCGGTAATTTTGCGTCCCGTAATTACCCAACATGGATTATGTTTATATTTTACTGCACTAGATAATTCGTCATGTTATTCAGAGCGATTGTGGCAAATCATGGTCGACTTTGATATGTCAATTCAATTAGTGATGAATGATGATTATAAGCCTTAATTCTGGCATAATTTTAAGCTTTGTGAACTTTTTTAACCGTTTTTATATTCAAAACATATAGTATATTAAAAACAATAAGTCTGAATGACACTTTGACTTGTAAGTGAAAATAGCCAGTGATGTTTTAATTAAACTATACAATTAAAGGTGGTAAAGGAACTTCATGATCGATCATACCTACACTACACGTAGGTAGTGGCAATGTGCAATGTGTAGAAAGCTTATTTGAGCTATTCTGAGTCACACAAATTGGAAAAGCTATACGGCTTGCTCAATAAACTTCATTAAAAACTTGAATGTTTGGATTAGGAAATACTTTTTGAATATTAGGTATACTTTTTTTTTGTTTATAGCCACCGCACACGCCATAAGTATAGCATAATACAGGGTTTCTTTCTCTGACCATGGGGTTTTAAATTCGAATCTATAGAAAAATTCACAAATACAATACACTATTCTTCCCTTCTCTCGGAAACTAGTTCCTTTCCAAAAGAGTGTCTTGCGTGTGACATAAAAGGTTTCTCGAGTGTGAGGCGAGAATCTTCCAGCGAGGCGCGTGCTCAAGGGTGAAAAGGGTCTAGTCTAGGTTACGAGAACGGCTTGTAATTAACAGCTCATCCTATTATTAAACTATCACTTTCTTAACACTAAAACACGTTAAAATAAAAATTAGTTCTGGAATTATGGCACAAAAAGAGAAATCGTTAAATTATATATCATCAAAAACAAAAACACCTCTTTCTTTTCTCTCTATGTGCCTCTATTTTATGTATCACTTATTATTGCGGTGTCGAATAGGGCAATAACAAAGGGCGACAACAAAAAGGGTAATAACGTAGGATTTACAAAATTTACTACTTATATGCCTTAACACTGAAATAAAAAATAAACAAATTTTCAAATTAAAGTATACGTATCTAGTATCCAGTAAATACTACCGTATTACCGTACCGGACTACCGTCCGGGTGTTCATTAGTAAACAAATCTCACCTAATTCAGCGTTGCGCTCGAATGGCAAGCACTATTTGATCTATTATTCGATCGATATATTTTAACGGAGTCAGGCGTAATATGTCCACGCCACGAGCAGACGGGTAGAGTTATTTTATATTGATAGTTAGTTTATTTTTTGTCCGTCGTAGCGTTGAAACTAACATCAAAACAGTAAGCTAACATTAAAGCATAAAATGTCATCAAATAAGTGCGTAACGATTAAGAAGAAAAAATACACTATTGTTTTCAGATATAGGAAAAATCATTTAATTTTCATACTCAAAACATAACGTGCGTCCTATTGTTCAACGTAACAGTAGGTAGCCCTTCTAACTCTATCTTGATCTTCACTTCAGTTCCAATTCTTCTAATTGTTTTGTCTCTGTTTCATACGCTGTTTTCTACACCTGCTAAAAAAATCAACTAACAAAAATAATTACTGTAAGAAAACAAAAGCAAGCGAGCTAAGAATTGCATTTGTATTTGTACTAAAATAAAACTGTAAATCTGGCTGCATACACGAGTCTGCGAAAGAGAGTAAATTGCAAACGCAATTCCTTTGCTTCAAAGAGCAATGTGTATACGTTCTCCGATCTTACTGAATTTTATTTAGAAAGCTATTTCGTCTACTGTATTGTAGTTTTTGCAGTATAAAAATAACATATACCATAAACCATACCTACACATCAATTATTTACACTACAATCTATATAAATTATATTAATCCGGTTTGCAGGACCAACATATTTTTGACCATGAAGAGATTATTTCATCACGCTTGCTCGTAAGCAGTGTCGTAACATGCATAAGAGCGTAATGACTTTTATATTTGTGGTACATACACCTATCATTAAGTCCTTACGTGGGCCAGGTTTAGGTTTCAACAAGCGGGCTTTAACCAGAAATAAAAACTTCTGCTCAAAAAGTATTTTTATATAGAAAAATTTATTTTTATTTGACTACGACAATATAATATAATATAAATATTTTGTTAATAATTATTAATAATACATTTGAATATTTTTTGCATAAAGATGTTGCAATTTATTTTTTAACCTAATTGACTGTATGCTCCGGTGTTGGAGGTACGTTATATGACTATTTCTCAAAAAGTTGACCATTTTCAGTTATCCACTTATAAAAAATATATAGGTATATATTTTCTGACACTATTACAACACAAAAAATAAGTAATTATTATTTTTAAATATATACAAAACCGTGTGGTAGGTGATAAAAAGTCAGATAATCATTGTTGTCGGATCCAATAGAAAGTTCCGATGTAGTTACAAAATTACGATTTTTTCCACACAAGATTTCGTGACGTTTTCATGACGTCAAGAAATTTTGGATGTTTTATGCAGTTTATGTTTTATGATCTCGTCCTTAGTGTTAATAATTTCTTGACAAACCGTTTTCTTGTCAATTTCATAACGGGACAACTTTATGAGAAATACTCTTAAAACAAAAACTCTTTTTAAGTAGGTATCAAAATATTTTTATACAATGGAATAATAGCCCGCAATCTGTTAAACAACAAAGGGTATCGACAATTTAAAAAAATCTAAAATTCTCGTGTCATAGTGTTTGTAACCAAGTTTGGTTCCTCCGAAACGGCTTGACCGATTTTCATGTTTTTTTTTTGTGTATATTCGGTAGGTCTGAGAATAAGACGTAAACTATTTTTTATACTTCTACGCGGACGGAGTCGCGGGCAACAGCTAGTTGCCTTATAAATATTATATAAGTTTATATAGGTACTCACAACTGGAATTACGAACATCGACTCATTAAAAGCCTACTAGACTCTCGTCCCTAATTCCTTATTTACCATCCATAAGACACAATGTACTTATACTTACCACAATACTTGCAGATATACAACCACAAGATACAAGGTTAACGTATTTACTTTAGCCCGCAGAAGGCACGTAAATAGGTAATATGTTTGCATAGGCTTAATCGAAAGTAAACATGTAAGCACCGTTCTACCAACTACCGCGTTTGCTCACATAATGAGCCCCGTTCTTATACATAAACATAACTACATACGTTCGATGTAAACATAAACATGTACATCTAAATTATATGCTTATAAAGCTTATTAAACTACATACATGGATTAATAAATATGTAACTAAACTTACGACAAGTTTATCAGTAGAATAAAGAATCTACTTACCAAGACGAACGTGACGTGTTCAAGGACCATAAAATGGTACCTGAAAAGAAAAACACATTTGTATGTGTATGTCAGCTCTTTATTGCAAAAGGGATTTCTTCCAGCTAACCTAGTTAAGAGATGACAATTTTATAAAGATAGGCAAACAGTCAAAGTTAAGTACGGTAAAGAGGAAAAAAGAAATACTCGAAAAATATAGTTACACATGTCACTGTCCCAACATTATAATTTTCTCAAATTTCTAAAAGTTTTTAAATCCTCAGGGCTTTCGACTTTCCAAAAGCTCATAACCCAACTGCCACATGAATGGAACTTTGCTAGGAGACGGCTTTGAAAGTATTAAAAGCGTGAAACTTAAGACTAAAACTGGATTTGCGTCCCATAATTTTCTCGACTTGCACATTAAAATACTCATTTTACTAGCGCTAAGCCTGTTTATTATAACGTGTTTTACAAATGTACTTCTGACAAAAAAAGGTTTTAACTTAACAACTTTCGCAGTGTGGTGGTTAGTATTATTTTGGCAAACATTGATTTATGACGCATGATTTTATAACGCTTTCTCTTCTGCATTTTACTTCAACACATACATACTTCGATGTAATCCTCAATACCTACATAAATTTCTGATCAGAAGACGAGTCAAATCAGTATTGAATTGGTTTAGTAAGAAACAGTTTCAAAGGGACGGACTTACACTTACTTCTCTACCCATTCGATAGCCTAACTAAACCCACTAAACACGTAAGTTTCAAATTTCAACGGAATGAATCATTTCCAACGATTGTGGTTAAAATCCTCGAGTTATTAGACCGAAGCGTCCCGTCCCAAATACTTTAATAGTTTGCAATTCGTATCGAAATCAGAAGTGGGGCGCGCGAATAATGGTAGCCACAACGTTCTGCGTGAACAACAAAAACTAGGAATACCGCTGAGTTCGCTGACTACATTAACAAAAGACGACACGAGACACAAAACGTCAGACTGCCTTGTCGACCTGTTAGCCTATTTCCAGCCTACATGTTAAAGTTGAGCGTACACTGCATAGCAACGATTGTGGGCACATTTATGCTATTAACAACAGCTATTAGGTTGAAGTGAAGACTATTCAGAAAAAGGGAGTCTAGTGCTAGTAACAAAAACTTTTTTTATTTGGCCGAACCTAAGTTAGTACTGGCCATCAACAATGCCATGTAATGCTTGAAAAAAAAAACTCAATACTAAACATAGCTCTTCTGTTGTAAGAATGTAAGTTAATCAAGTATTTACACAATACAAAAATATTTATTTGCTTAATAATTGACTAGTTTACAATATAGTTATATAACCAATACAGTATATTTAACCAATTCAATTGGCGTTCTGTGCGACAAAGATAATGAACGTAACAAAAAAAGAACAAACAGTGTTGCAAAACTGTGAAGAGGTAGGTACCAGACAGACAGGGTTACTTTCGCAGTTATAATATTAGTAAACATTTTATTTATCAGATTTTCCGAGTAAGTAATTTTTTATTGGCGCTTTCCTAGAATTGTTCGTACCATGGAATGAAATGATGTCAAACAACCTATTATTAAAAAATCAATGTGGTAAAATGGAACCCCAGCTTTAGGGCGCCAGTGTTGTCACTAGCGCTGGGCGGAAATGACGCCGGCGGGCGAATGCTTCCGTCAGCTAGGTTCATAAGTTTTTAATTTCACCAAGAAGTTTAACTAGCCATTTTTGTTATTAGTTTTCCGTTTAAAATATAAAAAAAAATACGGAAGTTACTTACTACTGAATTGGTCACTAAAAATTATAAAAGTAATTAACAGAGAAATGATTAATCGCCATACCAAATTTCGTCTAAATCAGTTCAGTGGTTTGAGCGTAAAGAGGTAAAGATAAAGACAGACAGACATGCATTAGGCAAATTCAATATAATTGGCACTTGTAGGTATTATGACTAATATATAAAATATTCTTGAAACAGGACCTCCTCTTCTGTTTCAAGCCGGTTGAAAATTAAGTGAACCAGCGTTACGCGCGGTGAGTAGCGACATCTAGTGAACAATGTTAATTTAATAGAAACAAAAAAATTGTGCTTCTTTATTTTTATGCATTGCAGCATAATTTTATTTAACGCATTTACTGCCACCTGACTTCCATACGTGCCACCGACGCACATGTGCGATCAAAATGTATGAATAATATGACAGCGGCACTGGGCGAAGTTCCGAAAATGCAAATATGCGTCGGTGGCAGTGAATGCGATAAAGGGCCATTAAAAAAAAATCTTATGTTGAATATGTAACAACATTAGATAAAATTCGTAGCATGACGATAGTGGCGCCGCGCAGAAATTGCGCGCGCACATTACGACTTGTGTGTGACATGTTTGAACCACCATTGCATAAAAAAAGTGATCTAAATTATTAGTGATGGGCCGAATGTGGTTTGAACCGAATACGAACTTCGGCCGAACATTTTAAAGCAATTCGATTCTTTGACCTTGGGAATCGCGAAAAACTTGAGAAAATATGATATTGGGTGTGTACATTTTGAATATTAAGCAAAATGAAATCACAAGTTCGAATTTCGAGCCAAAAACGAGCGATCTATTATCTATGCCAGTGTTGCCATTCAGGGAAAAAGAAATCTATTCATTATCCTACATTGCAGTCTGTAAAGATCTTTACCCATTCATTGCCGCACGCCAAATTACGCTGGGCTTTGAGTCATGAAATTTGGTATGTAGATGTCTGAAATAACACATAGGCTACGTTTATTCCAATATTCCCACGGGATAGTTGTTCTTAACACAACACCTCAATGGAGATTACAATATAAATTTTGGGATTTCCCACAGTATTTTGTAAAATCCCGGAATTTCAATTGTAACTACCAGATCAAATAGTTTACGCGTGCGAAGCCGCGGGTAAACTAGTTATTAATATTTACGAATTCCAAAGGGAATGTCGTACAATCCCGGAATTTCAATCTAGCTGCTAGATATAATGATTTACGCGTGCGAAGCCGCAGGTAAAGTCTAACTTTAAATAAAAATGATATATGCCAATGGAGGTATATTTAAAATAATAATATCATTCAAAACTTCCCATTGTTCGTGATAATTCCATATTATTAACTTCAAACAAAGTAAATGGTCAGTGATTCAGTCATAATTGTTTATTGTAGCAGTACTAATAAGTATGGCCTTGCACTGTATCAGCAGTAATTAGATGAATGTCTAGGATGTGGTCATTGTAAATGGAATGCTTGGGCCAATTGATCTTATTTTAGATTTGATTTCCTTTCTGGTACTAATATTGACGAAAGAAGAGATCCATACTGATCTGTTTTCATTTATATCCCACTAATATTATTAATGTAAAAGTTTATAAGACTTAGATGAAATTCGGTATACAGATAGTCCCAGGGAAGGACATAGGATAGTTTATATCCCAGAAAATTGCATAGGTAGTTCTCTCAGGATCGTGATAAACAAATTCTATGTAGACACCTGGACGGAGTCGTCAGTAGTAACAGGTTTACTAAATGTAATGTAGTTTGTTTATGAAAAATGTTCGGCGTAAATGATCTTTAAACCGAACTAGTGATTGAATTCAAAATAGAAGTGCAAAAGAAGGTTTGAACATCAGCTCCGTTTGTGAATCAAACGTTTCTGTGCAAATGTGAAAAAAACCATGACGTCTGCCGTATTTTAGAGTTAGTATTTTGTTGATAAATAAAGTATTCACTAGTTGTACTTGTTTATAGAAAAATTTAGTACGACAGCGAAGCGAGGAGTGGTTAGTTTTAATTGTGATCACGACGCACGAGCCGAGCGAGCGAAGCGAGCGTAGAAGTGCCAGAACCGATTTGGCGGCGTTTCATGATATGCCTAGGATTTCATGATCTGCCTAAACTGGAAATATGAATGCTTCATGATATCCTAGGAATTTCATGATCTGCCTAAACGTCATAGGCAAATCGTAAACGTGAGATTTGAACGATATGGCGGATGTCCTTAGCCAATCATGAAATGGCGGCATTTCACGATATGCCTAGGAATTTCGTATGGCATTAATCGGCCGCCGACATATACACATATACTGCAAGTACTGATTGTTTGAAATAAATGAGTATTATTATTATAATACATTAAATTGCATACTTACAGTCACCAGCATCAATATCTGACAAAACAAAGCAAGCAAAAATATCTGATACAACTCTATTTCTTGGTCCATTAGGATGTGTCAGATATTTTTGCACCCTGTGCAGTAGCAGATATATTAATTCAGGCAACTGAATACTAATAAAAATAAGATGCTTGGATATACTGAGCGGCAAAAAATCTGTCCCCCAAATGTATGCAGTAATAGGTAATTTTGTATGTAGAGTGGGCCAGATTTTGTGCCGCTGAGTACATAATATCTTACACACTTTACATCTTAAGTATGGCTTTGTATAAATCAGCAGGACCGGACTGGAAGAGAGAGACAGATAGTTGATCTGGATGGAGAAAGGTTGGAGAGGCGTATGCCCTGAAGAAGAAGAGATGGCTTTGTATAAAATAGAGCATCCAAATAGCCACATGTTCTAAATAACATTGGTTTAGTTGTTAAACTTAGTTTAAGCTTGACTGTGCAATACATTTTAAAAACATAAAACTGAGCTTTATTAAATATATTTTTAACAGGTGGCCATAAAACTGCAGTCTGCTTGATATAGAAGGCATACTAATGGTTTTCTATGGACTGAATATAGGTATAGGGTATCAAAGTAGTATATTTTACATTTTGACATAATTGTTTAGTTTGGCCATTGCATGAATATCCAAACCTTGCAAAGGCTTGTTTTATCACTTTGAAAGACTTTAGAAAGTTTTTGAGGTTTTAGATAATTACATACTAGTTATTTTATTTTTTAAAAAGCCGGAACCTGAGCCTGGCTGGAAAAGTAAACTTTTTTTTAAATCTGCGCCTGACTTTCTACATTATTTTAATAAAACAGTCTAGCACTTAACAGAGGTACTTAGGTTTACTAATAAGAATTTGACGATTGGTATTTACATTACAATGCAAAAATTAATTTCCCTCCAAATTAGTTTTTTAAAACTCGCTAATTCAAGTGGCGAACTTGGTGCAAATACCGCTACTCCAGCTAAAATCAACACACCGAAAGTAGGTATCAAAACGAGAGCAATTGACACTCATTTCTCGGTGCTGTTTACTGCAACCGGTCCAAGAATGCCACCGTCTCAAAATTAAGAAATACGTTACAAGAAAGTATCTACATATACCAATAAAGTCTGGTCACTGTTTGATTCCAAAATTAGGAATAATGGCACGAAAATTAATATAAATATCAAAAATAGAGATACGGGAGGATGACACTTTTGTCACAGAAAGTAAAGATCAATTTTCTCGTCTTAAATTCATACAAATAAGGAAACATGCTTACCGTTAAATAATGAATTTTCAGCACACACAACAGTAATAAGTCAACAACAGAATACAGTCACAATAACTGATAAAATAACAAATTCACAATTAGCTGATTCCAAATATTGAAATTATTGACATCCTTTAGACCGTAGAGTAGACAATTTGTTTGTTTTTTTTTTTCATGTTTTACTTTTCATTTTGAAAGCATGTGAAAATATGTTTTAAATATGATTGTTATGGAAAAATAACAAATAGCTTTGATTGAATTTGAATTTTGTCAATTAAAATTAATAAATTGAAAATATCAAAATAGAAAAACGAACCTAAATATTTTTGTCTGTGGTATGATCAAGTATGATGTTGTGTTGCCAATACCGCCAATACGTTTAAAATACCAGTTTTTATTTTGTGTAATAATAGTTGTGCGGTCCTCGATGTATAAATTTGTTGAATCATTACATCAATATCATTATCTTTCGAGTGCTTACTGTGTTTTGTTAAAAGAAGAACAATGAGCGCGCAATAAATTTATCTAGAAATTTTGTAGGCCGTTTATGTTTTAATAATGCTAAAATTTAAATTAAATAAGAATTGATTGACTGATAAAAGTACAGACTAATGTGTTACTAATCAATTGATTAAGTCACAAAGATATTGCAATACATTTTTTCTCCGAAGTTTGTGTAAAATTACGTGGAACGCGCCACCGTTATCTTAAATTTTTGCTGGCAGCACAGGCAAACTGGAAAGTCAATGTATTGTCTTTGGTCAAGACTGAAACGTCACACTATTTGTTACGATTCCTTCCGATTCGCTCCGATTCACAAAGTTCATCGGTCGTTCCTCATTTGCGTATTATCGCACTATCTTTATAAACTCAAGATTGTGCCATACAAATAGCCCAGATAATTCAACCGTACCGTATGGAGTCAAAACATTATCAGTGCGTCGCGAAGTGATACGTAAAGGTTACAGTGAATAGTGCGTAACTAAAATGACGGAACAAGCCAAGTTTGAGGGGAACTCTGACCCCCTTTTATCGAATACAGGAGTAATGCCTGGCGGGAACATTCCTACGTTCAGAAATCCAATTCCTTCGACTTCATTCGCCAATAGTACGTTAGGACCCCCTGTGTTACCTCCAAGACCCGATATGAGTATACAGCCTAGTTATAGCATGACCCCTGGGTATTCCTTTGGCGGAATGGGAGGGATGGGATCTTATGGTATGGGTGGAATGGGGAGTTATGGGAACTATGGGGGATTTGGGGGTTATGGAGGGGGCTATGGGATGGGAGGAATGGGGGGCATGGGAGGTATGGCACCTTATGGGGGGTACAATAGATATGGACCAGTGTATGGCGATATTGAGAGCAGGTGGGTTTTGGTACTTTTAAATGTTTTTGATAGTGAATTATAACATAAAAGTTGTGCGATTTCTAGTTTGTAAGTAAAAAAACATTTTAGTCACTATTTTGTTTTTTACTTAACAGAAGTCAAATAGTGGCTGTTTCAGATTTTTACAATAATCTTACAAGTAAGCCATGAAGGATTCTTCACATGTCCCTTTATATTGCCAGTGCTATCAGAAAGACCATCATAATCAAAAATAATATATAGTAATAATATATACAAAATAATATAATATATAGGTAAAAAAAATGGCAGGAAGTTATAAAAAAAATACACTTCATTAATTACAGCCTATCTATGTATGTCCCACTGCAGGGCACAGCCATCCTCTTACAGTGAGAGGGCTTATGGAGTAGTGATGAGACCCTTGGTTAAAAAGTAATAAATATGTACTTAAATATCTCAAAGAAGAAAATGATCTTGACAAAAAAAGTATGTAAAATCAAGTACATACTATCTTTTTGAATCTCATGTATTTATCATTTTAGAATTATCTGGTATGTAAACAAAAGATAATGTAAGGCAGAATGATTATGAAGAAATTATTTTACAAGCTTTTGACCCACTACCAGTGGCCAGATTGACTTAAACACATACTTATGTAAATCTAGTGACAATACAATAATCTGGCTGTAAGATTGTGGTAGTCCGGCCAGGATTGTCTCCCAGGATGGTTAGTGGCATCAACTTCAAAATCTTAAAATTTGGTACAGAAATGAAGTTATTACTAAGCGTTCTTTCTCTGTCATCTAGCAAGAACACTTTGCTGACTGTAGTCAACAAAAAGGAACAGTCAGCAAAATAAGCTTGTGTTGAAAATGTAATTGTTAACTAAAACTTATTCTTTTAGGTTTATTCAAGTAGCAGAAGAAAGTTCGAGACCTGCGTTTGATTCCATACAAAGTCTAGTCAATGCGGTTGGCAGTGTTGCCATGATGTTGGAAAACACATTCTTCGCTCTAACCAGTTCGTTTAGAGCTATTTTAGGTAAGTTTTAAATTACTAGCTTTCTCCTTAGTGGATCTAACTCACAAAATATTTTTAAAAAATTAAATAGAGAATTATTCTGTAGAACCTTATTGATTATGATAGGTTAGTTTTATAATAATCCTGATGTAGTAACTTACAGTTTAAAAAAAAGCCTCATCTGGGAACAAGTAATTTTTTTTTTACAACTAAATCAAAAATTATGAAGATCAAAATAAAAAATCAACAAAGTAGGTATCTTTATCAAGATATCGAAAACAGCCAGTTATAGTTCCGCGTGACGTCACACTCACACCTACATACATTTTTTACTAAGGAGTGACGTCACGGCCCGCTAACGAAATTTGACGCGCTTTTTCTTTGTCATTTTTTAGGGTTCCGTAGTCAACTAAGAACCCTTATTTATAGTTTCGACATGTCTGTCTGTCTGTCCGCGGCTAAGCTCAGAGCAAGGCTTAGAACCAGTTTATAAAATAGCGGTAAATAGCGGTTATTTCGGTTTAACTCCGATCTTTCATAAGAAGGCAAACGTTTTTAAAAACTTAGACCTAAATAGACCGGTTTATTCAACTGCGCCAAGTATGGTGTGGTAAGGTGTGGGGTATATATTTTATATTTATTTTATTGAAATCGAGCGTCCTCCCCCCCCCCCCTCTAAAATTTGCTGTTAGGTAGAAAAAAATTAAAAAACGCAGGGAAGTAAGTAAGTAAGTATATCAAATTTCCAAGGAAAATTATAACGGCTAAGATTGCTTGACAATTATTAGTAGTTTAACAGTAAATAGCAGCCCAAGGTATAAAATTTACCTAAACTTGGAAGATGCTGTAGATAATACGAAATCCTTTGAAAAATATTACTTGATTTTTTCGTAATGGCTACCGAACCCTATCTTGGGCGTTGGTCGTGTCCGACTCGCTCTTGGCCGGTTTTTATTTGTTTCATTGACCAAAGAAAATTATGTGTCCAATAATTTCTGATAATCTAACGAAATACTAAATAGTTTTTTTTTTAACCCAAGAAACTACCAAACTATTGTGACAGCTTACGGCAGTTTTCTTGTAAACAGGTAAACCGCAATAAAACTTTATGGATTTTACTGCTTACAGAAAATGTCTTCCTGATGCAGAAAAATGAATCAACCATGCGTTATCTTATTGCTTAACTACAAACATTTCAACTTAATAGTAAAACACGTGTATTTAAATATATACTACTATACTATGCTAGTTGAAGTGGCAATCGGCGGCCGACTTCACTCAAAGAACAGGGGGCCACTACGAAATTCGAAAATCGAAGTTCGTATCATACCGTCTGTTATAATGAAGAAAAAGGACGGCATTTCGGCTTGAGATGATATATTAGTTAGAGTACAGGATTACAAGCAAGGATTATAATTTACGTTACGAGACGAGGCTGACAGCTGTTGACTTTCCGGTCAACGCCACGTGATCGCGCTGCGATTCATTATACGCATACTACATTCCAACACCGTCCCTAATGTAAGCTCCATGTAAGCTCAGCTCCCTAGTATAAGCGTCGGCAGGACGGTTACGAACTTCGATTTTTTAATTTCGTTAGTAGCCCTGCTGATAACTGTTGGGGGAGAAAAGTCCTCGAGTGGTGACCGCATACCGAAAGACGAAGCATTGGCAGGCCTCCCACTAGGTGGACGATCACGCGAGTGGATGCTAGTGGCGAGTTTTTATTCCTTGTGGCGTTCTAGGGGGAGGCCTTTGTTCAGCAGTGGACGTCTTCCGGCTGATGATGATGATGATGACATAATGTTCACATTATAGGATGCTTAAGTTGTAATTTATGTGTACGACATTACTAAACACACCAGGGTCGTTTTGCGTAAGTTAAGTGGTACAAGTGATATTTGGCATCAATGTCGCAATACCGGTTTTACGCGCATTTTTCTTCAACATTACCTACTTGCCTTCGATAAAAAAAAAAACATTAATTCAATAACTTTAAATAAGTAGCAGTGACTGTTGCCGTAACATCTCGAAACCCACCGTTTTACCTACATTTTTAGGGTTCCTTACCCAAATGGGTTCCATTACTGTGGTTTCGCTGTCTGTCTGTTTTTCTCTCTATTCCAGGCGCAGATTACTTAATACATAGTTATTTACAGAGCTGTATCTCGAAAATCGCAATAGATAGACAGCTGAAATTTACACATAATATTTATTTCTATTGCCGCTACAACAGGAAATAATAAAGATAAAATGAGAAAAAAATTAAGTGGGGGGTCCCCATACAAGAAACATATTATACTGAGTGGCAAAAATCTTGCCCTCAAATGTATGCAGTAATAGGTAGTTTTGTAATGTATGTCCGTGGGCCAAATTTTGTGCCACTGAGTATATTTTCAAATCCCATCAAAACATAAATGTGAAATGAGTGCCAAGTTCAATATTATGATATATGCCTTGATTACTGACTTTAACGACAAAAGAAGTGAGATCTAAATGGGTGCCAAGTGCCAAGGTGCCAAGTTCAGTGGTCAGTCCTGAAATTTATTTATAATAATATAAAATATTTCATAACAACTTAATATATCATTTCTTCTTATAACTTATAATATACTTATTGAAGCCTAAGGTCGATGCTATTACAGTCATGTTATGTATGTATGTATGTATATAAACTCTTTATTGTACAAAAGAAAAGAAACAGAACACAATTGACAAACTTTGAGATACTTGTACAAAGGCGGACTTATCCCTTTAAGGGATCTCTACCAGTCATGATACGGTATACGTAATGGGTAAAAACCTTTAAGCCGGCACTGCACACTGTAACCTCGTGGGCCCTCGCATACTTTATGAAGGACCAATTAATACTAATATTCAAAATAACAAAGCTGGTGAACCACGTCTAGAACGTAAGTAAAAAAGTCTGTTAAAAAAGTTAGGTCCCACCCAGGAGGCTATAACATGTGTATTGTTTGACCAACAGGTGTAGCAGAAAACTTTGGTCGTCTCAGGTCTCTCTTCGCCCAGTTCTGGTCAACCTTCGCGGTGGTGAGGTCACTGAACTGGCTCGTCAGGAAACTCCTGGTCTTGCTCGGCATCAGGACTGAGAGCGAATTTAAGGTCAGTTGCCTTTACATCCTTTACGTCATTACGTATATGCCATCGTATTTTGACGGAAAAGGTCGTATTGTATTTATTTTGCTTTCTCATCTGGCTTACCGAAGTTTAGGTACTAAAACCAAAGATAATTCAGAAAGCAAGGTAAATATGAACTTATTCGACAAAATACGATGACAAAACACTATTCAATAGATCTGTACAGGGTTTTGTTTATTTATTGTATTGTATAACTATTTATTGTACGGCTGCAGAGAAATGGGGCACCACTCGGGTAAATAATTATGGGGATCCCCTTCAATTACATAATTTTTTTAGACTATTATTGTTTCGCATAATTGCTTTGGCATTATTTGTATTGACATAATACCAATGTTTTGGGGCGATAAAAATATGAAAATAAAGTGGACTGTAGCTAAATTTTAAATCAAAACGAAAGCAAAGGAAATCTAAGTTTCTCGAAAACAATTAGTTATTCCGTTTATAAAAATAGAAAGAGGGCGTGAAAAGTGCTTATACGCATACCTGGTTTCCTCAGGGTGTGTAATGCTCTGTGAGGCCTCAATCAAGACCGGCACATCAGCTACTGTCGCATAGTAATACTTTGGCCTACTACTTTTTTTGGCATATTAAGCTATTAGAATAATTTCAGTTGGACTTATTTGTATTAGACTAATACACATTATGCATACTATTGTTTGGGCTATTGATTATTTGTTATAAATAAACAACAAAATATTAGGTTAGGTTAGGTTAGTATGATATCCAGGCGCGAAGCGCCCGAACAACGCAGAAATAGTCGTGGACCTCCGTCGACCTCGTCTTAGTTCCTAAATATATATTAACACAAAACTAACCTTTTCTCGTAGTGCATCAGACTCGTGAACTCATCAACCACAGTTATGCACTTTGTAATGATGCAAATTTATTATTATGACTTTTTGTATTCATGCTATTTGATGTTAGTCTTCATGAAGATGATGATTTCTGTATTTATGCTTTTTAATTGTATGCCTAAAAAAATATGCATAATGATGAGTATGCACATCGCTAATTCGGTTAAAAGCAATTATGCGTAACAATAATATTACAAATAATTTTATGCCATCCAATAGAGAACCTAATTATGTATATCGTTGGGGGTCACCTTTATCTGTGCAGCTGACGAATGTAAAACACATGAAAAGAACAATTAATATTGAAAGTATATCACAAAGGCGAACTTATTACTACTTATTACTGTATTAGCCCAAACGCTAGTAGTCAAATTATCAAATTCCAAGTCATTGGCATAGCTAGAATAATATGCAAGTTGTAGTGGCAATAACCTGGCCACATCGCTCGAAGAACAGGTACCAAACCGTCGGGGAGAAAGAAGGGTCCTCGAGAGGTGACCACGCATTAGCCTTTAAATCCGACCTATACTATCCTCGTGCCTACATCCTTCCTTTGGGAAGGACATAAGAAATAATTATAATTGGACACTGTGGTCTTTTGTAAAGTACAGAGTAAAAAACTAGTAGGAAAAGCCGGAGATTTTTTCCTCTATTTTCCCTGAACATCTTAAGCTCTAAGCAACATAATTTGAAAGTTTCAAAAAGATTTTCCAAAAAAATACCTTTGGTAGGCAGAGGCTATACCACAAAATAAGTAATAGTACGTACATATACATACATTGTAAATAAACAACAAACGACGGACCCCCTAGAATATAAGACATTCATTATCGTGTTTATAGCATAGCATCCAACTTTGGCTAAGCGGCAGCTCGTAGATATAAAACTGACCTTTATGACGTAAACACGCTTAAATCAATAATTTATCTTTATTAACTTGTCAATTTTGCAGCGAGCGCATAAGGGTCATTATTTTATCTTTACGACTAACGTCGTAAAACTTATGTTGACTATCGCCAGATGGGTGTGGATCTTTATTCTGTGCAGTACATACGCTCCGAATAATAACATCACCTGTAATGACAAACAAATAATTGCTACCTAGTAATTTTAAGTTAGTAGAGATTTTTATCTACCAACCTACAACTTATAAACTAAGTTATAAACGTGGTACTACTGTAGGTACGCTTTATGGAGTCTCGCACGAATTTTGTGACCATGTATGTTGCCAGTGATGACATATGGATTCGAGACGTGGTGCTTCACTATAGGTCTTATAAATAGGCTCAGAGTTGCTCAGCGACTTCAGCGAGCTGTGGAGAGAGCTGTGCTTGGGGTTTCTCTACGGGATCGAATCTGAAATGAGATACGTAGAAAAACAAGGGTCACCGAAATAGCCAAGCGAATTAGCTCGTTGAAGTGGCAATGGGCAGGCCATATAGCACGGAGAACAGATGGCCGTTAAGGCCGAAAAGTTCTCGAATGGCGACCGCGGATCGGTAAGCGCAGCGTAGGACGTCCACCAACGAGATGGACGGATGACCAGGTTAAAGCCAAGCTTTCACGGTGGATGCAGGCCGCTGCCAACAGAAGCAACTGGAGGTCTATGGGGGAGGCATATGTCCAACAGTGAATGTCGTACGGCTGATTTATGATGAAGTTAAATTATGCGGAATATAATTTACCAAAATACGCCTCCAAGAAATACGTAATGATTTATTTATGTACTTACGCTACACACAAGGTCGTTCAACCCTGCCGCGATCATTGTATTGTTACAAATAAATAAAACATTCATTAATAATCTTATTTACCATTCAAAGCGGACCAATGACTCCTGAATCATCGGATAAATGATTACGTATAATCAAACATATCAGTGGATAATCTAGCGCCTGAAAGCTCGATTTCTCCGATGTTTGATTTGTATCTACATTTTCAGTTTTTATGACCGTTGTCACTGCACTTTCCTTTGTATTAAGTATCAGAACTCAGTTTGTCTCAAATGTTATCATTTGTCAGTAACATTGTCGTGATTCCGTAAGTCCATGTTATCAGTTATTTCCGCGAATATAAGACAAGCGCGCATGAGATAATGGTTCAGAAGCACAATAAGGCTCTGTTTCCACCAGAGATGTGCGAGGAATGTGTTTTTTATGAACCAATAGGAACCTCGCTCCGCTCAGCTGTTTCCACCAGAGATGTGCTGTGCGAGGATAGGTAAATGAAGCGTTTCTATTGGTTAATGAAAAACACATTCCTCGCAACACATCCTCGCTCATTTTTGGTGGAAACATAGCCTAAGGTCGTGTACTTGACGCTAACGAGCAGCGACCACCCGAAAATTATAGGTTTTTCGGATACAGCAATTTGTATGGAAGCGCCTTTTTAGGGTTCCGGAGCCAAAATGGCAAAAACGGAACCCTTACAGTTTCGCCATGTCTGTCTGTCTGTCCGTCCGCGGCTTTGCTCAGGGACTATCAATGCTAGAAAGCTGTAATTTTTCGACAAAATGGTACAATAAAAAAATTAAAATAAAACCCTATAGTGTGGGTCGAAATCGAGCGTCCCCCCCTAAAATCTAAACCGGTGGGTGGAAAACTTCGAAAAAATTCAGGATGATAGTAACTATATCAAACTTACAAGGAAAACTGTAACGGTTAAGTTTGCTGGGAATTATTAGTACTTTAAAAGTAAATAGCAGCCTAAGGTAAAAAAATTACGAAATCCTTAGAAAAATATTACTTAATTTTTTCGTAATGGCTTCGGAACCCTATTTTGGGCGTGCCCGACACGCTCTTGGCCGGTTTTTAATGACTCTATTTTAGGATTACAGTGACTTGAATATCAGCTGAGTGTTTTTGACTTGAATATCAGCTTGATGCCTCTACGAGTTCCTGGGAAAAAGGATTTTAACAGACGGACAACAAAGTGATCCAATAAGGGTTCCGTTTTTTCCTTTTAGAGTACGGCACTTTAAAATAATATTCATGTGCAACCGTAGAAATATCCAATCAAATAACTAACTGTAAACAACACCCAAGTACCTACCTACATATAAATATATCCAACTGTAGAAGCCGCGCAGGAAGTTTGGTATTCGATTATAGACTTAAATTTATTTGTTTTCAAGGTTCCGTACCTCAAAAGGAAAAAACGGATGCATTGTAGAATCACTTTGTTGTCAGTCTCTTAAGTAAGACCCTTTTTTAGAAACACGTGCAGTATCAGGCTGAAATTAATATCAAACTTTGTTTAATGTTGCTATCTCTATTTCCAGGCATGGGCGGAGGCAGTGGCCGCCACTCAGACCGGCACGGGCACTCCGGAGCAGCGCGCGCGCGGCGCCAGCTGGCCCATACTGCTGTTCTTCGGTGTGATAGCAGCCGCGCCCTACATCGTGCTGAGAATGCTCAACGGACTGACTAGCAGCGTTAACGAGCGACGTAAGTAGCTTAACGAAGCGGGTTTGGAAATTATCAGGATAATTATGTTCATTGATAATTATAACTATCGGAAAATTATCCAACAATATAACAAGTAATAGGAAGTATTTTTAATTGTTACATTTCTCGTTTTCGGATACCAACAATATTACCCACGTTAAGATTCTCATTATAAACTTTACGCATAATATCTTACGTAAGTGAAGAACATTACTATCATTGATAATTAACTATCCCATGCAACCTTGGTGTCAAGTATAGACTTGAAAATAGTTACTAGGTACGTAACTGATTGGTCCCAATGCTGGGTGGAAACCTTGAGGAACTGCCTACCTTTGGAACCATACTGGTCCAAAGTTGCAGCCGACAGAGTTCAATGGAACCAGTTTAAAAAGGTCTATATCAAAAGACACAACCAATAAGAAAAGTCTGAAAACGATAATGGAAATAAACGCGTACGTGTGTAATGTACGTAAATACGTACATGGAATATGCCAATCACTCAAACAAATCAGTCCACATGCACCCGCTGCTGAGTAAATGCTTGTTCATTTTAAAGCCACTTTTCCCGGTCCTGTGCTAATCTCATCCACCCGTTTACCGACCGACTGCCAGATGTCATCCGACCAACGGACCGGCCGCGGGTCTGCCCACTGTTCTTCGACCCAATCTTGTAATATGTATGTAGGTAATTGTAGTCAATACTGAAATGACATCTCATCTCTTTCAGTGAACGACCCAACATCATGGCAAAACCCTCTCAGAGCGGTCGCCCAGCACGACTTCCAAGCCACATCCCCCCAGGAGATCAGCTTCCACGCCAACCAGGTCCTAACCCTGGCTCCCCAGTGCCTCCAGGGTCAGCTCTGGAACAGCGGCTGGCTCATGGGATCCACGGACAGACAGCATGCCGGATTGGTGCCAGTTAACTATATCAAAGTGATCAAACCGGTAGAGGAGAAAGACAAGGAGCCTAGCGTGGAGGAGTTGAATAAGTACTATGGACAGGAATTGTAGGTTTTGTGGGCTTTAATTAAGGCTTTTTGTACTTTATCATCAGTCGGAAGACGTCCACTGCTGAATATAGGCCGCTTCCAAAGAACGCCACAATAGTCCTACGCCGCCTGCATCATCGGACTCCTGCCTTCACCAGGTCATCAGTCCACCTCGTAGAAGGCTATTGGGGCCCGAACGCTATTCAAGAACACATTGGTCCCAAGACCTGCCGGTTATTTGAACGATGTGACCACTTAACTTTGGTAATTCTTCGGCCTTTGTCATTACTTTGGTTCTTCTAAATACTACCAAAAAGCGCCAAAATTTCAAAGTGTGTACGAGCATTTCTAGCAACACTGGTTTCGATACAAGCCTAGATTTAAGACTGTTTCCGCAGGTTTTTTCCTCTATTTCATTATCATTGTAGATAATTTTATTTGTCTATAGGTACTATAACAATGGTTATTGATTGACGTAAAATATCACAATGAGAAGATTCTGCGATTGCCTGGGAATCAAATCGATATAGAGTCAAGACACAGTAAGCATACATAACCAAACCGTTTATATAATTATTTAACGTTATGTTAATTTAATTATAGTACGTCAAACTGTATTTGTGCTACGTGGACTATGTAAACTACCTTTGTAAATGCACAACGGAATAAGTTGATGCTATATTTTACAGGGTGATTGATGGGGTCGTAAATTCATGCAACAATGTTCCATGGTTTTCAGAATAATCGAAAAGTTTCGACTGTCTCGAAAACGGTAAACTTTTGGACCTAAATGTGACGTAGATTACTTCTCCAATCGACTCAAAATATCCGCATCGTCTTTGCCCCTGTACCGCAAACTTTACAAGCACTACAATTCTATAAGTGTGACATCCATAATAACATAAATTTTAATTAACGATAGCTTTAACTATTGAGAACCGTTTTATATAACTACTAATGGAGAGTTTTTTTTTTTTAATTTTCTCGAGCAGCAATGTAATGCAAACATTTATTTGACGTTTCAGAGAGGCAGCAAATGTTAATGTCAGTTGTTTTTTAACTAGAAATACTAATTTACGTTAATTACGTCTTATGCTCTCAGCCCTTAAAATAAATGTTATTATGGAAGTCACACGTTGTATATTAGGGAATATTATTGCAATGTTCTGCCGTCAAAATCACAGACCGTAAACAGGTTTTTGAATGTCGGATGCCTCAATCATATTATTTCAATTATTTAAAAAAAAAGTAGCTCTAGCGTTACTCTCGATGTAAATATCATGTTATTTTGTTACTACTAATACTAATAAATAAATATGTTTTATGATCCGTCATGGCGACAAACAATAAAGAGAACTGATGTTGTCATGGCGGTTTGTTTACGGTTTGTGCTAGTGTCGCTCCCTGCGCAGAGCTTTGCCTAATATTTCCTATTGTCACTTTTTTGTATAAAAAAGTTAACAGTTATGTCGGTTTGTAGAACATGTTATTGTTATGGTACAGTCAAGGACTTTAGTTCATGAGCCACCATAGAACCTTTTCAAAGGAAAAGTCATTACTATTTTCATTGTTAATTAATACTATGTCACTATGACGCATCGCCCTGAATTGAGCGCTCTCAATCTCATAGAACACGATTTGAAGCAAATCGTGTCTCAACTTGCACAGAAGGCTTGCCTAAAAATGTTGAAATGTAAAAAGTATGAAACGGAGACGCGGTTATCTATAGAAGTGGGATGTACTAAGGCGACGCGTTCTAAGATTTTTTTTGACGCAAGCAGTGCTTAAATATGGCAACATTTTTGGATGTACCTAATTTTTTTATCCATTTTTAAAATAGTTATTTAGTTAATCTGTAACTACCTGTCTCGTTGGGCTAAGAGAAGACAATCCAAATTAAACCAAAGCACAGAATATATAATAGTATTGACGTACAGAATGGGCACGCTCCGCCCCACACCGATTCGAGTTACCCCACCCCTCAAGCGCAGATTGCAGGAAAACCGCAGGAAAGCAGTTGGGTGCGCAGCGCAACGCGATGTATGTCGGCCGCACGGCACTAAGTTCGGGAGCAATAATTTTATTAAATAATGCTTTCTGAAATTATCGCGATGAAATAACTACCTACCGAATAATTCGTTTAAGTTTGTAATCGTATATCTATTGTAATTGAAAACCATAATGCTTAAACAGACAGACACATTTTAAGTAGGTTTAAATAAATAGATAAGATAACCTACATATAATTCTTTAAATGTCATTGGTAGTACTTGTAGTAAGTACTAGGGTTTTGCTATAGTCAGCCCTGTGTATCTTACGCACACATTGACGCGTGTACAAACGTCGTCGTGCTTATGTAGATTCAAGAACGCGTATTTTGTATGGCGTGGCCGCCGTGTGACCAAAGTCCTTTAAATATGTATTTGTTCTGTTGTTAAAACATAGTGTAAGAATGACGAGTGAGGTAACTCGGCCGTCTAGTGTAGAAAGACAGCAACTATGCGGTGCGGGGCAGGACCGCATCTGATTCATAGTTTGCGAAGCGCCGAATTAAAATGTGCCCACTACTATACATTATTACGCTGGTTATAAATTATCTTTAGAAGCTTTCGTAAATCGAGATTAAATTGGCGTTATTCCGGCCTGACATTGTGCTATATTTATTCAACACTGCATTTTATAAGACTGTTAAAAATCACGTGCAATAGTGTCTTATACCCACGACTAATGTAGGATAAGATAATTTGGACGTAGATAATAAAATATGCCATTGCATATACATGCCATTGGATGTAGCAATGAAAATAGCAACCGTAGGGTAAATTCCTATATGGAGCGAGATTTTGAACGTGATACAGATGACCTAGAGATATAAATTACATCGGCAATTTTCATCCGCGCAGACGAGTGTTAACAAAATAAACCGAACTAAACCGAATGTAAGCACCAATAAAATAAAGGCCTTATTGCTCTTGGAGCAAGTTAGAATATGCAATGACAGTTAAATCACTAACTGACGAGGTGCCGAACAAAACGGTGGTCACCGCAATTGCGATGCAACGTGATCAATGTGCAGGCAGCTCAGATTACACCCGCGCAAAACGTACTGCCTCATTATTGGCTAAATGGTTTCGCA
>NC_133495.1:4503609-4537411 GCF_025370935.1 Choristoneura fumiferana | reverse complement strand
AGTACAGGATTACAAGCAAGGATTTATAATTTACGTTACGAGACGAGGCTGACAGCTGTTGACTTCACTTAGTTCCGGTCAACGCCACGTGACCCCGCTGCGATCATTATACGCATACTACATACCAACACGTCCCTAATGTAAGCTCCATGTAAGCTCAGCGGTTACCTAATGATTCGCCGACTATTTTTTAGGCAGATTATTGATTGGCAGACAACGTTTCGCCGAGTAACGATACGCCGATGAATTTGTACGCAGATGTATTGTTTCGCAGACTAACGTTTCGTGACTCAACCTTTAGCAGACTATTTACTTGGCATATGAGTCAGTAAGCCGTACAACTATTTACAGAAATTCTTTTAGCCTATTAATCACTACACATTTGCACTTTGGTCGAACAACCTTTTCGCTTTTTAACGGTTGAACTATTATTCAGTGCGCATATCAACTTTTCGCATCTTTTCGTTTCGCATGGGGACTGGCATTAATACCGTGATATGTGTGGATTACCACTATGGCCTTATTGGCATTTTTACACGCCGTGCTGACCGCGCATTCTTTATGATTTTTTTATGTACCCTCACAAGTTTCAAACGTATAACGCAAGTAATAAACGTATTTTTGACCATCATTGTATTTATTTTACATTGGAGTTTAAACAAACTAATTGCGGTGCTAGCAGTTCGGTTCTGGCACTTCGCCGGCCGCTACCGCGGCACGCTCGCTTCGCTCGCTCGGCTCGTGCGTTGTTGGTCGCAATTCTACCTAACACTCCTCCTCGCTGACGCTCGTCGTCGCACCTAACTTCATTTTGATAAAAGCTAGTATATATTTATATAGTCAACTCAGTAAATCCTACCTGTCGTTTGGCCGATTTTATCTACGCAGATTACGAAACAAAATCGACTGAACATTAAATCTACTTAATAATATGAATGCCATATGATAACTCTGCTTATCGTGTCTCGACGAACAGTTGTTCGGTTAACTGAAACAATTACGAAACAAACAATCTACTAAATGTAAATCTGCTTATCGCTATTCTTCCTACCGACTACTCGGCGAAACGAATAATAGGCGTAACGAAATTATACCAAACGTAGCTCGGCCAAAAGAAAAATCTGCCAACAGTTGTCTGCGAAACGAAAATCTGCGTAATGAAACTCGGCAAAACGACAGGTCACCAAGCTCAGCTCCTAGTATAAGCGTCGGCAGGACGGTTACGAACTTCGATTTTTTAATTTCGTTAGTAGCGCTGCTGATAACTGTTGGGGGAGAAAAGTCCTCGAGTGGTGACCGCGAACCGGAAGACGGAAGCATTGACACCTCCCACTAGGTGGACGATCACGCGAGAGGATGCTAGTGGCGAGTTTTTATTCCTTGTGGCGTTCTAGGGGGAGGCCTTTGTTCAGCAGTGGACGTCTTCCGGCTGGTGATGATGATGATGACATAATGTTCACATTATAGGATGCTTAAGTTGTAATTTATGTGTACGACATTACTAAACACACCAGGGTCGTTTTGCGTAAGTTAAGTGTTAATAGGCACAAGTGATATTTGGCATCAATGTCGCAATACCGGTTTTACGCGCATTTTTCTTCAACATTACTTGCCTTCGATAAAAAAAAAATCCATTAATTCAATAACTTTAAATAAGTAGCAGTGACTGTTGCCGTAACATCTCGAAACCCACCGTTTTACCTACATTTTTAGGTTCCTTACCCAAATGGGTTCCATTACTGTGGTTTCGCTGTCTGTCTGTTTTTCTCTCTATTCCAGGCGCAGATTACTTAATACATAGTTATTTACAGAGCTGTATCTAGAGAATCGCAATAGATAGACAGCTGAAATTTACACATAATATTTATTTCTATTGCCGCTACAACAGGAAATAATAAAGATAAAATGAGAAAAAAATTAAGTGGGGGGTCCCCATACAAGAAACATATTATACTGAGTGGCAAAAATCTTGCCCTCAAATGTATGCAGTAATAGGTAGTTTTGTAATGTATGTCCGTGGGCCAAATTTTGTGCCACTGAGTATATTTTCAAATCCCATCAAAACATAAATGTGAAATGAGTGCCAAGTTCAATATTATGATATATGCCTTGATTATTGACTTTAATGACAAAAGAAGTGAGATCTAAATGGGTGCCAAGTGCCAAGGTGCCAAGTTCAATGGTCAGTCCTGAAATTTATTTCATCATCATGACTTTAACGACAAAAGAAGTGAGATCTAAATGGGTGCCAAGTTCAATGGTCAGTCCTGAAATTTATTTCATCATCATGACTTTAACGACAAAAGAAGTGAGATCTAAAATGGGTGCCAAGTTCAATGGTCAGTCCTGAAATTTATTTCATCATCATGACTTTAACGACAAAAGAAGTGAGATCTAAATGGGTGCCAAGTGCCAAGGTGCCAAGTTCAATGGTCAGTCCTGAAATTTATTCATCATCATGACTTTAACGACAAAAGAAGTGAGATCTAAATGGGTGCCAAGTTCAATGGTCAGTCCTGAAATTTATTTCATCATCATGACTTTAACGACAAAAGAAGTGAGATCTAAATGGGTGCCAAGTGCCAAGGTGCCAAGTTCAATGGTCAGTCCTGAAATTTATTTCATCATCATGACTTTAACGACAAAAGAAGTGAGATCTAAATGGGTGCCAAGTTCAATGGTCAGTCCTGAAATTTATTTCATCATCATGACTTTAACGACAAAAGAAGTGAGATCTAAATGGGTGCCAAGTGCCAAGGTGCCAAGTTCAATGGTCAGTCCTGAAATTTATTTCATCATCATCCCAGCCTATATACGTCCCACTGCTGGGCACAGGCCTCCTCTCAGAACAAGAAGGCTTGGGCCATAGTTCCCACGCGGGCCTAGTGCGGATTGGGAACTTCACACGCACCATTGAATTGCTTCGCAGGTTTGTGCAGGTTTCCTCACGATGTTTTCCTTCACCGCAAAGCTCGTGGTAAATTTATTTATAATAATATAAAATATTTCATAACAACTTAAAATATCATTTCTTCTTATAACTTATAATATACTTATTGAAGCCTAAGGTTGATGCTATTACAGTCATGTTATGTATGTATCTATGTATGTAAACTCTTTATTGTACACAAGAAAAGAAACAGAACACAATTGACAAACTTTGAGATACTTGTACAAAGGCGGACTTATCCTTTAAGGGATCTCTACCAGTCATGATACAGTATACCTTTAAGCCGGCACTGCACACTGTAACCTCGTGGGCCCTCGCATACTTTATGAAGGACCGATTAATACTAATATTCAAAATAACAAAGCTGAACCATGTCTAGAACGTAAGTAAAAAAGTTAGGTCCCAGGAGGCTAAAACATGTGTATTGTTTGACCAACAGGTGTAGCAGAAAACTTTGGTCGTCTCAGGTCTCTCTTCGCCCAGTTCTGGTCAACCTTCGCGGTGGTGAGGTCACTGAACTGGCTCGTCAGGAAACTCCTGGTCTTGCTCGGCATCAGGACTGAGAGCGAATTTAAGGTCAGTGCCTTTACATCGCATCTGTATCGTCATTACATTACATATATGTTATATTATATTGTATAACTACACTCCGTGAGCTCTAAAAAAAACCTTCGGATTTTAGATGCAATGCTTCGGGTATTGACGATGACACGCGATCGTGATATGCGGTTCTGTTCTTTTATAAACTTGCAAAACTTTTCAAAGTTACAGTAAAAAGTAATGTAAAGAATAACCATCAGTACAAAATAAACCTTACTCTAGTACTATTACGCTTCTTTATCTTTTTCTAATTTTATCACAATATGACTTTTTTTCATGATACAAATAAAACAAAATCACCATTTTCGAATTCTTCCATCGTTAATTTAAATTGAGAACATCCTGCCTTAACACACTACTTTTATTTGGAAGTATATAGAGCTGTTGTTATACTGTATCTACTTCTCTTGGGTATGTCAAATGATTTTTTTTGGTCTGCTTTCGTTTAATATTTTTTTAATGTACTTTTCGAAATCCCCGTTGCTATAACGCTATAACTCGGTCTTGAACCTCATTAAAATATTTACGACCAACACTTTTCTTAAAAGTTTCAGCTTCTTTACAAAATATTTATATACATTATGAACAATATCATGTGATTGGCTATTTACAGAAATACCCTGTTTAAGTTGACTCGCCATGGAAATCAATTTCCCAAAAATAACAAACTAAATAAATATGTAAGTGGTGGTTTTAACTGCTCTATATAAATCAATGAAAACACAACGAGTGCACTCTTCGCGTGATGGATTGCTACTAAGTCAAAAAGACAATTGTCATTTCTACTAACGAATCCTTCCGATTTCCCCCGAAAGAAGAGCTCACGGATTGTACATATTTATTGTACGGCTGCAGAGAAATGGGGCACCACTGCGGTAAATAATTATGGGGATCCCCTTCAGTCGCATATTTTTTTTTAGACTATTATTGTTTCGCATAATTGATTTGGCATTATTTGTATTGACATAATAGTTCTGTCGCATAGTAATACTTTGGCCTACTACTTTTTTGGCATATTAAGCTATTAGAATAATTTCAGTTGGACTTATTTGTATTAGACTAATACACATTATGCATATTATTGTTTGGGCTATTGATTACTTGTTATAAATGAACAACAAAATATTAGGTTAGGTTAGGTTAGTATGATATCCAGGCGCGAAGCGCCCAAGCAACGCAGAAATAGTCGCGGACCTCCGTCGATCTCGCCTTAGTTCCTAAATATATATTAACACAAAACTAACCTTTTCTCGTAGTGCATCAGGCTCGTGATTGTGGTTTTACACTTTGTAATGATGCAAATTTATTATTATGACTTTTTGTATTTATGCTTTTTGACGTTAGTCTTCGTGAAGATGATGCTTTCTGTATTTATGCTTTTTAATTTTATGCGTAAAAAAATATGCGTAATGATGAGTATGCACATAGCTAATTCGGCTAAAAGCAATTATGCGTAACAATAATATTACAAATAATTTTATGCCATCCAATAGAGAACCTAATTATGTATATCGTTGGGGGTCACCTTTATCTGTGCAGCTGACGTATGTAAAACACATGAAAAGAACAATTTAATAATTTAATTTAATTTAATATTGAAAGTATATCACAAAGGCGAACTTATTACTACTTATTACTGTATTAGCCCAAACGCTAGTAGTCAAATTATCAAATTCCAAGTCATTGGCATAGCTAGAATAATATGCAAGTTGTAGTGGCAATAACCTGGCCACATCGCTCGAAGAACAGGTACCAAACCGTCGGGGAGAAAGAAGGGTCCTCGAGAGGTGACCACGCATTAGCCTTTAAATCCGACCTATACTATCCTCGTGCCTACATCCTTCCTTTGGGAAGGACATAAGAAATAATTATAATTGGACACTGTGGTCTTTTGTAAAGTACAGAGTAAAAAACTAGTAGGAAAAGCCGGAGATTTTTTCCTCTATTTTCCCTGAACATCTTAAGCTCTAAGCAACATAATTTGAAAGTTTCAAAAAGATTTTCCAAAAAAATACCTTTGGTAGGCAGAGGCTATACCACAAAATAAGTAATAGTACCTACATATACATACATTGTAAATAAACAACAAACGACGGACCCCCTAGAATATAAGACATTCATTATCGTGTTTATAGCATAGCATCCAACTTTGGCTAAGCGGCAGCTCGTAGATATAAAACTGACCTTTATGACGTAAACACGCTTAAATCAATAATTTATCTTTATTAACTTGTCAATTTTGCAGCGAGCGCATAAGGGTCATTATTTTATCTTTACGACTAACGTCGTAAAACTTATGTTGACTATCGCCAGATGGGTGTGGATCTTTATTCTGTGCAGTACATACGCTCCGAATAATAACATCACCTGTAACGACAAACAAATAATTGCTACCTAGTAATTTTAAGTTAGTAGAGATTTTTATCTACCAACCTACAACTTATAAACGTGGTCTCGCACGCATTTTGTGACCATGTATGTTGCCAGTGATGACATATGGATTCGAGACGTGGTGCTTCACTATAGGTCTTATAAATAGGCTCAGAGTTGCTCAGCGACTTCAGCGAGCTGTGGAGAGAGCTGTGCTTGGGGTTTCTCTACGGGATCGAATCTGAAATGAGATACGTAGAAAAACAAGGGTCACCGAAATAGCCAAGCGAATTAGCTCGTTGAAGTGCAATGGGCAGGCCATTAGCACGGAGAACAGATGGCCGTTAAGGCCGAAAAGTTCTCGAATGGCGACCGCGGATCGGTAAGCGCAGCGTAGGACGTCCACCAACGAGATGGACGGATGACCAGGTTAAAGCCAAGCTTTCACGGTGGATGCAGGCCGCTGCCAACAGAAGCAACTGGAGGTCTATGGGGGAGGCATATGTCCAACAGTGGACGTCGTACGGCTGATTTATGATGATGAATGATGAAGTTAAATTATGCGGAATATAATTTACCAAAATACGCCTCCAAGAAATACCTAATGATTTATTTATGTACTTACGCTACACACAAGGTCGTTCAACCCTGCCGCGATCATTGTATTGTTACAAATAAATAAAACATCCATTAATAATCTTATTTACCATTCAAAGCGGACCAATGACTCCTGAATCATCGGATAAATGATTACGTATAATCAAACATATCAGTGGATAATCTAGCGCCTGAAAGCTCGATTTCTCCGATGTTTGATTTGTATCTACATTTTCAGTTTTTATGACCGTTGTCACTGCACTTTCCTTTGTATTAAGTATCAGAACTCAGTTTGTCTCAAATGTTATCATTTGTCAGTAACATTGTCGTGATTCCGTAAGTCCATGTTATCAGTTATTTCCGCGAATATAAGACAAGCGCGCATGAGATAATGGTTCAGAAGCACAATAAGGCTCTGTTTCCACCAGAGATGTGCGAGGAATGTGTTTTTTATGAACCAATAGGAACCTCGCTCCGCTCAGCTGTTTCCACCAGAGGTGTGCTTATTGGTGCGAGGATGGGTAACTGAAGCGTTTCTATTGGTTAATGAAAAACACATTCCTCGCAACACATCCTCGCTCATTTTTGGTGGAAACATGGCCTAAGGCCGTGTACTTGACGCTAACGGGCAGCAACACTTGTTATTGGTTGTGCTATGAAAGCCATCTTCATACCAAACTTCAAGTTTATAGAACACCCGAAAGTTATAGGTTTTTCGGATACAGCAATTTGTATGGAAACGCCTTTTTAGGGTTCCGGAGCCAAAATGCCAAAAACGGAACCCTTACAGTTTCGCCATGTCCGCGGCTTTGCTCAGGGACTATCAATGCTAGAAAGCTGTAATTTTGCAAGGATATATATGAAAACTATGCCGATAAAATGGTGCAATAAAAAAAAACCCTATAGTGTGGGTGGGGTATCGTTGGATAGGTCTTTTAAAACCATTACGGAGTTGGAGATTCAGTGATTTGTTTGCAAATTATTCAACTTTAAAGTGCAAATTTTCATTAAAATCGAGCTCCCCCCTAAAATCTAAACCAGTGGGTGGAAAATTCGAAAAAATTCAGTATGCTAGTAAGTATATCAAATTTACAAAGAAAACTGTAACGGTTATGTTTGCTGAAAATTATGAGTAAGTACTTTAAAAGTAAATAGCAGCCTAAGGTATAAAATTTACCTAAACTTGGAAGATTCCGTATAAAATACGAAATCCTTAGAAAAATATTACTTTTTTTTCGTAATTGCTACGGAACCCTATTTTGGGCGTGCCCGACACGCTCTTGGCCGGTTTTTAATGACTCTATTTTAGGATTACAGTGACTTGAATTTCAATCTGAGTGATTGACTTGAATATCAGCTGAGTGAGTATTTGAATATCAGCTTGATGCCTCCACGAGTTCCTGGGAAAAAGGATTTTAACAGACGGACAACAAAGTGATCCAATAAGGGTTCCGTTTTTTCCTTTTAGGGTACGGCACTTTAAAATAATATTCATGTCCAACCGTAGAAATATCCAATCAAATAACTAACTGTAAACAACATCCAAGTACCTACATATAAATATATCCAACTGTAGAAGCCGCGCAGGAAGTTTGGTATTCGATTATAGACTTAAATTTATTTGTTTTCAAGGTTCCGTACCTCAAAAGGAAAAAACGGATGCATTGTAGAATCACTTTGTTGTCAGTCTCTTAAGTAAGACCCTTTTTTAGAAACACGTGCAGTATCAGGCTGAAATTAATATCAAACTTTGTTTAATGTTGCTATCTCTATTTCCAGGCATGGGCGGAGGCAGTGGCCGCCACTCAGACCGGCACGGGCACTCCGGAGCAGCGCGCGCGCGGCGCCAGCTGGCCCATACTGCTGTTCTTCGGTGTGATAGCAGCCGCGCCCTACATCGTGCTGAGAATGCTCAACGGACTGACTAGCAGCGTTAACGAGCGACGTAAGTAGCTTAACGAAGCGGGTTTGGAAATTATCAGGATGATTATGTTCATTGATAATTATAACTATCGGAAAATTATCCAACAATATAACAAGTAATAGGAAGTATTTTTAATTGTTACATTTCTCGTTTTCGGATACCAACAATATTACCCACGTTAAGATTCTCATTATAAACTTTACGCATAATATCTTACGTAAGTGAAGAACATTATTATCATTGATAATTAACTATCCCATGCAACCTAAGTGTCAAGTATAGACTTGAAAATAGTTACTAGGTACGTAACTGATTGGTCCCAATGCTGGGTGGAAACCTTGAGGAACTGCCTACCTTTGGAACCATACTGGTCCAAAGTTGCAGCCGACAGAGTTCAATGGAACCAGTTTAAAAAGGTCTATATCAAAAGACACAACCAATAAGAAAAGTCTGAAAACGATAATGGAAATAAACGCGTACGTGTGTAATGTACGTAAATACGTACATGGAATATGCCAATCACTCAAACAAATCAGTCCACATGCACCCGCTGCTGAGTAAATGCTTGTTCATTTTAAAGCCACTTTTCCCGGTCCTGTGCTAATCTCATCCACCCGTTTACCGACCGACTGCCAGATGTCATCCGACCAACGGACCGGCCGCGGGTCTGCCCACTGTTCTTCGACCCAATCTTGTAATATGTATGTAGGTAATTGTAGTCAATACTGAAATGACATCTCATCTCTTTCAGTGAACGACCCAACATCATGGCAAAACCCTCTCAGAGCGGTCGCCCAGCACGACTTCCAAGCCACATCCCCCCAGGAGATCAGCTTCCACGCCAACCAGGTCCTAACCCTGGCTCCCCAGTGCCTCCAGGGTCAGCTCTGGAACAGCGGCTGGCTCATGGGATCCACGGACAGACAGCATGCCGGATTGGTGCCAGTTAACTATATCAAAGTGATCAAACCGGTAGAGGAGAAAGACAAGGAGCCTAGCGTGGAGGAGTTGAATAAGTACTATGGACAGGAATTGTAGGTTTTGTGGGCTTTAATTAAGGCTTTTTGTACTTTATCATCAGTCGGAAGACGTCCACTGCTGAATATAGGCCGCTTCCAAAGAACGCCACAATAGTCCTACGCCGCCTGCATCATCGGACTCCTGCCTTCACCAGGTCATCAGTCCACCTCGTAGAAGGCTATTGGGGCCCGAACGCTATTCAAGAACACATTGGTCCCAAGACCTGCCGGTTATTTGAACGATGTGACCACTTAACTTTGGTAATTCTTCGGCCTTTGTCATTACTTTGGTTCTTCTAAATACTACCAAAAAGCGCCAAAATTTCAAAGTGTGTACGAGCATTTCTAGCAACACTGGTTTCGATACAAGCCTAGATTTAAGACTGTTTCCGCAGGTTTTTTCCTCTATTTCATTATCATTGTAGATAATTTTATTTGTCTATAGGTACTATAACAATGGTTATTGATTGACGTAAAATATCACAATGAGAAGATTCTGCGATTGCCTGGGAATCAAATCGATATAGACAAGACACAGTAAGCGACACACAACGTTAAAATTTTTAACTGAATAAGTGAATTTTGTGACGTAATGTAACAGAAATGAGGTGAAAGTTGATGCTATATTTTACAGGGTGATTGATGGGATCGTAAATTCATGCAACAATGTTCCATGGTTTTCAGAATAATCGAAAAGTTTCGACTGTCTCGAAAACGGTAAACTTTTGGACCTAAATGTGACGTAGATTACTTCTCCAATCGACTCAAAATATCCGCATCGTCTTTGCCCCTGTACCGCAAACTTTACAAGCACTACAATTCTATAAGTGTGACATCCATAATAACATAAATTTTAATTAACGATAGCTTTAACTATTGAGAACCGTTTTATATAACTACTAATGGAGATTTTTTTTTTTTTAATTTTCTCGAGCAGCAATGTAATGCAAACATTTATTTGACGTTTCAGAGAGGCAGCAAATGTTAATGTCAGTTGTTTTTGAACTAGAAATACTAATTTACGTTAAAATTACGTCTTAATGCTCATCAGCCCTTAAAATAATACACACGTTGTATATTAGGGAATATTATTGCAATGTTCTGCCGTCAAAATCACAGACCGTAAACAGGTTTTTGAATGTCGGATGCCTCAATCATATTATTTCAATTATTTAAAAAAAAAAGTAGCTCTAGCGTTTTTTTTTAAAGTAGCTCTAGCGTTACTCTCGATGTAAATATCATGTTATTTTGTTACTACTAATACTAATAAATAAATATGTTTTATGATCCGTCATGGCGACAAACAATAAAGAGAACTGATGTTGTCATGGCGGTTTGTTTACGGTTTGTGCTAGTGTCGCCCCCTGCGCAGAGCTTTGCCTACTATTTCCTATTGTCACTTTTTTGTATAAGAAAGTAACAGTTATGTCGGTTTGTAGAACTTGTTATTGTTATGATACAGTTTTTCAAAGGAAAAGTCATTACGATTTTCATTGTTAATTAATACTATGTCACTATGACGCATCGCCCTGAATTGAGCTCTCTCAATCTCATAGAACACGATTTGAAGCAAATCGGTCTCAACTTGCACAGAAGACTTGCCTAAAAATGTTGAAATGTAAAAAACGGTGTTGGTATGAAACGGAGACGCGGTTATCTATAGAAGTGGGATGTACTAAGGCGACGCTTTCTAAGATTTTTTTTTGACGCAAGCAGTGCTTAAATGTGGCAACATTTTTGGATGTACCTCATTTTTTTATCCATTTTTAAAATAGTTATTTAGTTAATCTGTAACTACCTATGTCTCGTTGGGCTAAGAGACGACATTCCAAATTAAACCAAAGCACAGAATATATAATAGTACTAACGTACAGAATGGCCACGCTCCGCCCCGCACCGATTCGAGTTACCCCACCCCTCAAGCGCAGATTGCAGGAAAACCGCAGGAAAGCAGTTGGGTGCGCAACGCAACGCGATGTATGTCGGCCGCACGGCACTAAGTTCGGGAGCAACAATTTTATTAAATAATGCTTTCTGAAATTATCGCGATGAATACATGAAATAATCGTATATCTATTGTAATTAAAAATCATAATGCTTAAATACACAGACAGACACATTTTAAGTAGGTTTAAATAAATAGATAAGATAACCTACATATAAGTACCTTTAAATGTCATTGGTAGTACTTGTAGTAAGTACTAGGGTTTTGCGATAGTCAGCCCTGTGTATCTTACGCACACATTGACGCGTGTACAGACGTCGTCGTGCTTATGTAGATTCAAGAACGCGTATTTTGTACGTCGTGGCCGCCGTGTGACCAAAGTCCTTTAAATATGTATTTGTTCTGTTGTTAAAACATAGCGTAAGAATGACGAGTGAGGTAACTCGGCCGTCTAGTGTAGAAAGACAGCAACTATGCGGTGCGGGGCAGGACCGCATCTGATTCATAGTTTGCGAAGCGCCGAGTGAAAATGTGCCCACTACTATACATTATTACGCTGGTTAAAAATTATCTTTAGAAGCTTTCGTAAATCGAGATTAAATTGGCATTATTCCGGCCTGACATTGTGCTATATTTATTCAACACTGCATTTTATAAGACTGTTAAAAATCACGTGCAATAGTGTCTTATACCCACGACTAATGTAGGATAAGATAATTTGGACGTAGATAATAAAATATGCCATTGCATATACATGCCATTGGATGTAGCAATGAAAATAGCAACCGTAGGGTAAATTCCTATATGGAGCGAGATTTTGAACGTGATACAGATGACCTAGAGATATAAATTACATCGGCAATTTTCATCCGCGCAGACGAGTGTTAACAAAATTACCTAACTAAACCGAATGTAAGCACCAATAAAATAAAGGCCTTATTGCTCTTGGAGCAAGTTAGAATATGCAATGACAGTTAATCACTAACTGACGAGGTGCCGAACAAAACGGTGGTCACCGCAATGGCGTGCAACGTTTGATCAATGGCAGGCAGCTCAAGATTACACCCGCGCAAACGTACTGCCTCATTATTGGCTAAAATGGTTTCGCACCCTAATTTTGTATCACATTCAAAATTTCACTATGTAGACACCTAATAATTTTAATCATTCAGATTGCTAGCAAAAAGGGTTATTTGCCCTATTTATGTAAAAGTACATGTACGTCTTTGATAGGTACATACATTAATATGGGATGGACTGATTTGTTAAGATTTAATCAATAAAAGTTTTCTTATTGGACCTTTTGTTTTGCTTAATCCTGTTGAACCTACAAGATCTTATTGAGCACCTTGGCTGTTCAATAACTCAGGGGTGGCCAATTTTACTAATAATAATAATAATATAGCCTTTTTTTTGTTCCGAACTGGTATTTTCTATTTTTTTTTTGTTGTTGATTATCATAAAAATCGTTTATCGGAAAACTAAAACTAAAACGCTAAACTTAAAGAAATACAACAGCAAAAGGTCCCAACCAGGCCGGTCACCTTGGGACGTCAGACCAACACCCTCCAACGAGGCAGTTGGAGGAGGCCTATGTCAAAAGACACACCGAACTGAGGGACATTTTATGATAATCAACAACAAAAATTTTACTAATAGGTACCCATAATCTATTGTTCACTAACTCGACTTTGTGCGATCTACCAACTAACAGTAATGCCATATTTCTGCCTTTCCACGAGCCACCGGTTATAGCCATCCCTGCGACACTTATGAATGACAGCCATTTACACTTGAAGACTAGAACTGAAGCTTCAATTATTACCCAGAGATCAAAATCCATCAAGCGTCCTGGGACACTTCCAGTTGGTCTACAGGACGCGTGACGGGTTAAATAATAGACTACTTTCAATAGCAATCTAGTCTAATCTGGCAACACAAAATAAATAGATAATCTCATTTATGGGGTTACCAGTGTAAACAATTGGTTTTTGTTTTGCTAATAAGTGTTGCTATCCTAATTATCCAGTACTTTGTTTATATTTATGTTATTTTCATATGTTTTATGTCCAATAAAGAGTTATACAACTTTTTTAGCGCTTCTGGCAGTTTCTCGCAGTCTTCCTATCATGGTTTTGCAGGTAAATAATAGGTACTTGTTACTGTTTTTGTTTTATTGTAAAGTCATAGTCTAGTTTACAAGTAAGGTTCCGGGAACTCGAAGGTGACTTCGCGCCCCGTGAGCTTCTTGTACACCGACTGGAACGTGTCCACCTGTGGGCAAATGAGAAATCAGGATTAATATACGAAGGCCGATGGGGTCAGAAGGTTCTCGAATGGCGTCCGCGGACCGGGAGACGAGCTGTCGGTAGGCCTCCAACAAGATGGAGCGACGACTTGGTTAAGATCGCGGGATCGCGGTGGATGCGGAAAGCAGAAGACCGGTCTGAGTGGAGAGCCTTGGGGGAGGCCTATGTCCAGCAGTGGACGTCTTTCGGCTGACATGATGATGATGATGATGATACGAAGTAAACTTCCATTGGCGTGCAGTACGTAGAGCCAGGATAGGAGCACTTGCGCTGCCAACTCTCAATGCACGCCAAAGGACACAACAAAACTTATTTCCACTTGCATTTGACCTCTGCCTGTGATATACAGTCAGCAAGACGGTCATAATCATCATCCCAGCCTATATTATGTCCCACTGATGTGCACAGGCTTCCTCTCATAATGAAAAAGCTTGGGCCATAGTTCCCATGCAGGCCCAAAACAGTGGCAAGACAATGGTTTGCCAGTATTACACCACTAGCTAGCTAGCTGTTAATACCGCAGGATTCGAAACTATCTATATACCAAATTGGATCCAAATCAGTTCAGCGAACAAAGTAACAAACAAACAGACTTGCAAACTCTTGTATCCCACTTATATGTATACTACTAATATTATACATGCTAAACTTTGTAAGTCTGTTTGCTTGTTACTTTATCACATCTATAGTCTATACAGCTGAACCGATTTGGATGAAAAATTGGTATAGAGACACTTTGTGTATACCGAAGGACATAGGATAGCTTTCATCCCGAAAAATTGCATAGTTCCCGCGGGATAGCAATAAACGAATTCTACGCAGGTGGAGTCGCGGGTATCAGGCTAGTTTAAATTATTAGTGGGATTACCTTGTGTTCAATAGTGGTTTGCTGGTTCTTGTCCAGATGGACTTTGATGAGCTGAGATCCGTCCAGCTTGATCCGGATGCGCTTGCCTACAATCTCGGCGGGGAACACTAGGTCCTCCAAGATGGCGTCGTATACTGACGTCAGCGTCCTGTAATGCAAAATGTTGGGGATGAGATAGTTAGAATTATATTCCTGTGATCCCTGGATAGACAGGATTAAATTCATCATCATCAGCCGAGAGTACAGATGTGCAAGTTGTGAAAAGTTTTTAAAAAGTTGGAAAAGTTCCCGGAAATTTCTGGAAATTTTCATAAGAAACATAGGAAATTAAAGAAACGCAAAGTTGCCATCTCCATACAAAATTGTGAGAAGTCTCCAAAATTTTCCTTTAAGAAAAATTCCGCAATTTTCCCCCTTGGAACGTCACAATGAACTACAACTTGCCACTTGCAGGAAGACAAGATTAGGATCAAGTTACAGCAAATAAAATATGTGCTGAATTTTTCTGTATTTTATTCCCAAATCATTCTTGTTCACAATATTATACTAACATCTATTAGAACAATACTATATTAACATTTTATACAGCAAATTTACTCTGTTTCTATGTCAGGGGAAAAAACTTACTATGGCCAACCTATCGCATTTATCTCTCAACAACATTCTAAAACATGATACAGCAAGTTTTATTAACTTGAGTGACCACTAACAGCCCATACATTGAAAGTTACATTACTAAGAGCAAATGATAAAAAAGTGCATTGGACAAAATATATACTTGTTTGTTTTTCGCTAGCCATAGAAACAGAATACAGATCCATATCCCAAAACCGTCTCAGGGTATGATTTATTTCTTTATTAGCCTGGCTGGAGGGGCTTTTTGCGCTGTAGTTAAGGGCCCTGGGCTGCCAACCACCCTGGAGGTCTGAACAGAGTATTCAATAAAAACGCAATTAGTAGATTAATTGGGATGCACCAAAAAAAATTAACTTAGTTTTTATTTTATTTTTGGAAAGAATAGGATCAAGATACCACTTTCATTGTTTTTGAATTTGGATGAGTATTTAATTTTTTATATTTTTTTACAAAATACGCTTGATGACGTCACAGTGAGACAGCCACATTCCATTGCCTTGAAAAATTCAGGTTGTACATAACATAATCTGTGGCATTACAATTTGGCAATAATTCAAGCACGGTTTAGAATCCTAAATGAACCATGACAAATAGTTTTATTTATAGAGAAATATCTTTTAGCTTCGATTATTTGTTTGTTTAATGGTGTGATAGTAAAAAGATATTTTTTATTAAAATCTGATATTTAAATTCTTTTGTATAACCTTGTAACATAGTAATTTAATAATTTAATTTTTAAAAATACATTGGAAATACTTGTATACATTTCGGACTTTATGATAAATGACAACTGTTTAAGGCCGAGTGTGCATCATGTGATTAAAGATCTTTGACACTCTTTGCTATTATAAGCAGGACAGGAACATTTCAATCTGTCAATTTGCTAAGTGTAGACCTGCTTTATAACTGCTTTTGTGACGAAACACTGCAGGGGTCATTACTTACCGTACTGTGTTGAACGTGCCGCGAGACGGGCGCAGGCTGAAAATCAGCACTGCCGGTTGTCGACCGGCAGCATGTGAATGCTGAGCCTGAGCCTATTGCCACATATTTGTAACGTCTGTTGTTTTTTATTTTAGTATTTTGTTATGTTCAGTGTATTTTTTTATGTGGCAATAAATGTCTTTTCTTTTTTTTTTTTCTTTTTTTTTTACTTAAATTTTGATTATTTAATTCAGTTAATCACATTTTTGAAATCTGATTTCTGAAAACGCTTCACAAAGCCTATTTCTCCAAATGGTTTTCGATTTATTTGTCAAAAATTGGGACATCCCAATTAGGTAGACCCCAAAGAGAGGGTCCATTGCGTAATAAAACTGTGTAAAAAAACATTACATTGTGTAAAAAAACTGTCATCTTAGCCCAGGGCCCCTCAAACTCTATCTGCCCCGTAAAAAGGGTGTAAGAAGATTGTATGTATACATGGAAATTATACCTTGATCGCGGCCTCTTCTGCTTGTTGGCGACGCGCGTCTTATGGCTAGGCTTGGGCAGAATCTTGCGGTCCCCAATGAATACAACATGTTTGCCACTGAACTTCTTTTCCAGCTCTCGGACAAGACGGATCTGAATCTTCTGGAACGCCTTCAGCTTGGGCATCGGCACATAAATGATGATTGACTGGAAAACACAAAAAAAAAGCAATACTATATCATTATCTAGATTTGCATATTCTGACAAAAACTTTAAATGAACTTTCTAAGCCGGCTGCTGTTAATTTAATATATCAATACAACTAGCAAGCAACCCCAGTGGGCAGCACCCCAGCTTCACACAGGTGAAATTTAAAAAAGAAAGTTTCAAAGTACTCAAAGCTTTCCTGAAAACTATACCCTGCGAAGTCAGGGTGCGTTTAGAGTATACATCTAGCTAGCTGATGATGAAAACTGATAAAAATCCATTACAGAGTTCAAAAGACCTAAGTGTATGTACATACAGACAGGCGGCAGGAAGTGACTTTATTTTATACTATGTTAAGATATTGAATGTTAGAAAGAATAAATGTCAAATTTTTGCAGATAATTTGGTTACCATAAAGTTAGGAAAATATGGACAAGCACTTATTGTAATTTGACATCGAACTTCTCACAAGTGACAAAGTTCCATGTTCATAAAATAAAAATTTGACTTGGGCTGCACGAGGATAATAATAATCAAACTACCAGCCGACTACTTTATGGTGTATAATCTGCCAATTAAGATTCAAAACAAAATATAAATAATAATACATACATAAATGGAAAAATTGCCATCAAAAAATCCCTCATACTTTTTGCTACATAGTATCAGTGGATTACAATCATCAGGTAAAGATTAAACCATTTGAAAGAACTAAACATACCAGGTTCACATGGTATTTTTGTTTAAGTTAGTACCTAAAAATATTTGTTTAACAAACCTGCCTGCCCAATTAAAGCAATAGATGACAATAATAAGTGGATAAGTTTTTTAAATGGATAACTCAACAAATTGAGCACAGGAGAGGGTCATATCATCATCCTTTCTAAGCCACTTATTAAGCTAACATGTAAAAACATTAATATCATGATATTTACTGCTTAATCAACTAGTTATCAGGGGTATTTACTAAGCTTTTAGTTACCTTCTTGTTGTGCAGTTCGATTTCTTTAGCCTTGGTAATGTAGAGCTCCCTAAGTTGCGCCTTCAGGTCCGAGTTGGTCTCCAACTCGACCAGGGCTTGAGAGATCGACGTCTCGAAGGGGTCGGCCTCAGCCGCGCTGGCTTTGATGATTTTCGTACTCATCTAGAAAGCACAATTCACAATTTCAGCGCGGCCATACATTTATAGGTTAGAAAACTTCGCAAACACAAAACTGTGAAATTAACACGGAAATCCAAAACGGAAACACCATGCAATACGTCGTTTTACGTAGTTTTTCCATTATATGAGCCACACATTATCTTAATTTCACTTTAACCAACAAAAACAACGTTGAACACAGAGGGGTCCGAAGTGTCACCACAAAATATCTATGTAATCTTTACCGTAATTGCTGGCTAACGCAAAAGTATAAAGCCCTAATTAAACAGAAAGGTTTATAATTGTATTATTTATGAGATATTGCTAGTTATTTTACTAAATTTATTAAAAAATCTCCATCGACAGCTACCTTGAGAACTAACCGGGAGCGAAAGAGATAGAAAGCCAGTGTGTGCAGTGGTGAAATACAAAAAAATACAAAATGTCAAACTAAATTTATTAATGTTTCAACGCTGCCAAAATTTAAAAATAACTTTTATGTTATCGAAAGTTTGTTTTATAAAATTAAGAAGCTAAGCCTGGGTTAAGCTATTTAAAATCATTTAGATCGGCACTTAAATGATTAAGTTTTTATCTTCCATGTTGCCTATTTATTGTGTGCTGGCAACATTTTATTTCGTTTAGAAATTTGCACTAATTTGCTGGTTTAGAACGGTACACACTCTCTGAGTAGTCTGTGAGTAGACAAAAAGTATGTAAAGTATGTATATGTCACAGGGAAATGTTTAAAACAGGGATTTGATCAAATTCCTCAGGGATATGATCAAGTCCCGGGAGATGATAAAAAACATCGCGTTGTATCATTTCCCTTGCGGAATTCAGTGATTTGATCAAGTCTCCGAGCCGTTTTAGGGAAATGATAGAATTATGGCAATGGCCGATGGATTTCATCATTTCTCTTAGCGATTTGATCAAATCCCTGAGCTAATCTATCTAGGGAAAAGATAAAACGAATCATTTAAGTCAATTCAATTTGAACATTTTACTTAACACGCCTAGTTTTTATCAAATCCCTATACATCATCATCATCATTAGCCTATATATACGTCACACTGCTGGATACACGTCCTTTCTTGGGTGAGAGGGAATGTGAATTAGTCCCCGCGCTGGCCCAGGGCGGGTTACATCCCTGAATTTCTTCGCAGATATATACAAGTTTCCTCACGATGTATTCCTTCGCCGAAACGCTAACATTACTTAACTATCAAATTATATTTTGTACATACTTAAGTTCTAAAAAACTCATTGGTACGAGCGGGGGATCAAGCCCGCGACCGCCGATTGACAGGCTCTATACAGTTTTAGAAATACGTATTAATTAGTGACATGAAATAGCATACAAAGATACAAAATATTTATTTGGTAACCATTTTGGTAACATGTACGTCCGAAATTTTATATTTAAACGTCCGAGTGCTCGACACTGTCCCAATGTGTTAATTTTTAGCCTATTCTAAAAGAAGTGATGATAAAGTGTAAACTAATTTGCTTTAGCGTGGTTAGACTGGGATGCTTACAAGCTAGAAAATATATTGTTTAAACTTTCATTTTTTATTGAAGCACGTATTAGATTGGTGGCATCTCGAGTTACAGAGCACGTTATTTTTTTAAATGCACAACGGCTTGTTTTGTATTGTACTTTGGATGTCACACAAGAACACTTCATAAATCCTTGACCTCCGAATATAGTTAACTTGCCCGCTTTCACGCACTCAACGTAATCGGTGGGACGGATTCAGTAAAGGTAGTCACAGCCATTTGAAGAGCATTTCTCGGAAGCCAATTTTTTTAATTCTCACAGCTGTACCAATTTGGTATAAATTATTTTTTATGCTTAAAACAATGCCCATGATATTATTTCCGTCTAATAAACTTGATATAAACTAGGCGTGTTAAGTAAAATGTTCAAATTGAATTGACTTAAAAATGATTCGTTTTATCTTTTCCCTATAACAGCACAGCTCAGGGATTTGATCAAATCACTAAGAGAAATGATGAAATCTATCGGTCATTGCTATAATTCTATCATTCCCCTAAAACGGATCGGAGACTTGATCAAATCACCGAATTCCGCAAGGGAAATGATACAACGCGATGTTTTTCCCTGAGGAATTTGATCAAATCCCTGTTTTTATCATTTCCCTGCGACATATAGATCAACTTAATCGAATTATCGAAAAATAGAACTTCGTATCTGGGGCACTGCAGTGCCCCCGCCAAGTCGAGCAAATTCTATTCTCTTGATGGGGTGTAAGAAATGGTATCCAATCATTTGGCAACAAACTTTTCAACAAATATTCATTTAACAAACAACGTTTCCCAAACTTTTGTTTCACAAATTAATCATTTTATAATAAATTACACATTTCACAAATTGATTATTTCACAAACTCTTTATTTGACAAAGCATCATATAATATTAAATTTATTTATTTATTTTATTTTCATTATTATTCTTATTTATGTCACCACGTCATGTCATGTCACGAATATTTTTTTTCTTTCTTTCTTTCTTTTCTTTTATTTATTATTCATTTAATATTTTCGTCATTTAAAAAAGCGACGTATATCAAATCAACGTTTCGCAAAAAAACGTTTAATAAAATGCATCATTTGGTAATACTTTAGTAAAAATAATTTAGAGGTGCCTGTAGCTCAGGTTAACTTGGTTAAAAAATAGGTTAGGTTAGGTTAGAACTGAGACCCTAAGAAAAACTAACTTCTGTCAGTGAAGTTGGTTAAGTTACGTAGGTTAGATTAGAACTGCGACTGTAAGATAAAACGAAGTGTTGGCAGTACAGTAGGTTAGGTTAGGTTAGAACTGTAACCTTAAGGAACCTCATTTTGATTTTAGAGGATTTTAAAAACAATTTTAAGTGCATTCAAAGATTTTTGAATAATCACCTCTCAGAATCGAGAATCGCACCTACCAAATGGTAAAAATAAAACACCCGTAATTGTACGAAAGGTTAAAAGGCTCAATGGGAACGATTATTTTTTGAACGTAACATAACATAGCATCTTAAATAAAAGGAAGACCAAGAAAATTTAGATTAACAATTTTAGAAAAATGAGTACTTACCTAGCCTTTTTTTGACTTTGATGTGCTTCTAAATACTGCTTTTTTATTATTTTAAAGTATTTACTTACATATTGTATGTATTACTAATGAGTACCCACTTAAGAAACAGGTAAATATATATCAATTTCCTCTTTAATAGTATATGATAAAATAATAATTTTTAGTTACCTTTATTTTGTTTTATATTATGTGAAATTTTTAAGTAAACTTTTTACCTAAATATTAAAAACGAAAAATATAACCATATTCTTTTTCATAAATAATAATGTGATAAATAAATTAGTATTTTTTAAAATAATTTTAGGGTAGTGTTAAAAAAAATTGTGCATGAGGTGGTGTATCTTAATAGAATTTCTAAACGGAATTTAAGCTTGTTGTTGGCTACCTTACCTACCTGACCTGACAGCCAATGTCAATGTCACTGTCACACGATGTACTGCTACAGTTCCGGTGTTTCTATGGGAAAATCCCTGAAAAATGTATCCGTACAATTTAATTTCGTCTTTCATCTGAAATTAAAGACTTAAAGAATCTTCATAATATATAGCTTCAGCCTTCTGGAATACTTCTAAAGCTTTACAGTAATAAAGTAATCCACTGTAAGCAATTCGTAAACTTTGCAGTTTTTGAAGTATGGGAAAGAATTAATTTTCACTGAATAAACAAACCTTGAAACCTGAAACGCGTTTAGTCGCGTCAGTGTACGTTTTACGATTGCTCTTAACAGTGCTACATAATGCAGCCAAACGCAAATGGGTAAGTTGACATTGAAAAATAATTATTTTCAATCTATTTATTTAGCCGATACATACATTTTGTTTTATACTTAAATTATAGCCGATACATACTTAGTAATGATCTTTTCACATAGTTATTTATTTAACCTACTAAACACACCTATGAAAGTTAATAAATCAAACCATAACTTAAACATTCACTAGTATTGTGTATTCTTACACTACCGAATATAATAAACCTTGTGAAGTAAAGATGACAGAGAGGCATTATTGCTACAATCTATTGTAAACCATTAGTATTAGTAATCTGGTAAATTTCAACCTTTTGGCTGTAACAGCACACTTTTCGTTCATCAGTTTCACTGCACACCAGTAAAAAATAGCAAAGTGCGTGTTCAACTGGCTCATAGGTTTCCTACAGTAAACCCATAATAATGTATAACATAATAGACAGAAGAGGCTTATTAATAGGGTCTCGTTCACACCTTTAAGTAATTAGGTATGAAACAGTGTTTATTTATATGTTTATTAATAAAATTAACATTTACAGGCTTACAGTATGAACCAAAGCGCCTATAATGCTAGTACCTAATTAGTTAAAAACAAAAAAAAACCTAAAACTATTAACAATATTAATTACAATAGAGACATATTTTATTAAACAAGGAATGCCAACTGTCGGCGAACACATCTGCATCTTGGATTTCTGCCACAAAGTGATTGAGCAGTCATACTGCACAAGTACTTGGCGTGTTGCGGGCGCGAGCAACTTGTCGCGCTGGCGCCTAGCGCGTTGTATTGTTCTGGGACGAAAAACGCATGTGCTCTGAGGCCTCCGGATTGTCAACTTCATTCCGCAATAGCAGACAGTAGTGCACTAGTACATTTTCCGCCTAAATCCCAAAGTTTCAAGCCATTCCAGATACAAATAAAGACGGGTACAAGTATGGGTAGTAACTGAATTCTTGCTTGTAAATAACTGATACACTGATTCCGATGGGTCCCAGATGATAGAGAGAGAACTCCAGTTTGCTCAGCACAAACGCATTAATAAATAATATAATAGGAACAGTAGTGCCCTCAAATTGAGATGCCTACCGCATTATGAAACCAAGGGTCTCGTTCGCACTTTTGACTACCGCATCAATATGATCATGAAAATCTAATTTGGGGTCCAAATTCAAGCCAAGGTCGCAAATAGCCTGGACACGGACAATCGATTGATCACCCAGATGGTAGGCACCTTCTATGAGAGTTTTGGACCTGCTAAAAGTGATGACCTTACATTTACTCCCATTAAACAAGAGTCTGTTTTAATCCTAAGTAATAAAATATGTTAATATGTTAATAAATGTTAATAAAAATACACAAACATACACTTTGTGGCAATAACGGCACACCTGGAAATATACATGGCAAACCGGTTGATAACATCTGGTCTACCAGGTCTCTCAGGTTAAAAAGTAGCGTACTTATATTAATCAATGGGAGTGTGCTTGCCATTAGATTTTCTTATTTATTACTTTATTGGTTCCAGAGATAACCCCTTACATATAAACACACAACAAATCATATTTATTTCATTACTATATTAGTTTAGACAGTGGCTTTAAGTACATTCTCTGTTGTTCTTTATTCTCACTATTAAAAGTTACAAGTCAGCTCCAGTCCACCTGTGTGCCCTACAGATCACTATTTTTTTTAACTTGAAAGGCTTACATACCACAGATTAGGCTGCTCACTTTTTCTCGACTGTGGTTATTGTGAATATGTTTATACAAGTGTGTTCAATGATTTATGAATTAATGAATGGGCTATAATTAATTGTCAAGTAGAAACAAAAGGCCATAAATAGACCAATGACTCTCCTTGAGTAGTTGATACTCATGGGAGGTAGTGCTCAGATCATTTACCATTAGATAACCCACAGGCTTGTTTGCCTCCCTCTCACACTAAATTCATTTCATTTAATCATTAATGACAATAAGGAGACCAATCATATGTTTTGTGAACAAAATTTGGAATATCTAATGATATTATTTTTTTATAGTAATTATAGCATACATTTAAAGTTAAACTCAATGGTGTATGATTAAGAATAAAATAGTTAATACTACACTAAAGTTTAATAATATCTCAATTATCCTCAAGTTCCTTATTTTTATTTTGTTTAATTTCATTTTAAATATTTAAGTAAGTAGTTAAAAAAAAAAGTATTTATTTATTCTTTATTAATATTAATGAGAAAAAATATACACCAAAAATAACAAATATGGTATTACAAAAGCAAAAAAATATATGTAAGGCTTAATTAATAATATTTTGTTTTGAATATTTATTACTTTTTTTTTGTTTTAGACTTGAAATAAGCTTAACAATGCATGAATAAAGAATAGTGCACGCACATATCAGTAGTGGTAATAGCACTTGCTGTTATAAAAAACATTAAATTAAAAAAAAAAAAACCCGACTGGCAAAACTAAAAGGAAGAAAATAAGTCTAGTGGTCTAGAACTCTGTTATGTAGTTAATTTAAAGTTCAACAGTCGGGACCCATTACTAAGAGTTTTGAGCGTCACGATTTAAATGGGTCCCAACTGTGAACTTTAAATTAGCTACTTAACAGAGTTCTAGACCACTAGACTTATTTCTTCCTTTTAGTCTTTATTCTCACTATTAAAGTTACAAGTCAGCTCCAGTCCACCTGTGTGCCCTACAGATCACTATTTTTTTAACTTGACTTACATACCACAGATTAGATTAGATTAGCTGCTCACTTTTCTCCGCTGTGGTTATTGTGAATATGTTTATACAAGTGGGTTCAATGATTATGAATTAATGAATGGGCTATAATTAATTGTCAAGTAGAAACAAAAGGCATAAATAGACCAATGACTCTCCTTGAGTAGTTGATACTCATGGGAGGTAGTGCTCAGATCATTTACCATTAGATAACCCACAGGCTTGTTTGCCTCCCTCTCACACTAAATTCATTTCATTTAATCATTAATGACAATAAGGAGACCAATCATATGTTTTGTGAACAAAATTTTGGAATATCTAATGATATTATTTACTTTATAGTAATTTAGCATACATTTAAAGTTAAACTCAATGGTGTATGATTAGAATAAAATAGTTAATACTACACTAAGTTTTAATATCTTTTCCTCAAGTTTATGACTTCCTTATTTTTATTTGTTAATTTCATTTTTAAATATTTAAGTAAGTAGTTAAAGAAAAAAAAAGTATTTTATTTATTCTTTATTAATATTAATGAGAAAAAATATTTATACCAAAAATAACAAATATGGTATTACAAAAGCAAAAAAATATGTAGGCTTAATTAATAATATTTGTTTTGAATATTTTATTACTTTTTTTTGTTTTAGACTTGAAATAAGCTTTAACAATGCATGAATAAAGAATAGTGCACGCACATATCAGTAGTGGTAATAGCACTTGCTGTTATAAAAAATCATTAAATTAAAAAAACAAAAAACCCGACTGGCAAAACTAAAAGGAAGAAAATAAGTCTAGTGGTCTAGAACTCTGTTATGTAGTTAATTTAAAGTTCAACAGTCCGGACCCATTACTAAGAGTTTTTGAGCGTCACGATTTAAATGGGTCCAACTGTTGAACTTAAATTAGCTACTTAACAGAGTTCTAGACCACTAGACTTATTTCTTCCTTTTAGTTTTGGCAGTCGGTTTTTATCATTTTTTAATTTATGTTTTAGTTTACACTTTTTTGATATTTATGTGAAAACGGTAGATTAAAAGTATAATAACATATATATTTAGAATGGGCTAATTATTGGCTTTCATTTGATACCCATATTGTTACAATACAATTTTTTTTTTTCATTCCTCCGCCATTTTTTTTTGCAGACGCCATATTGAAATATTATATACTTAGCCTATGTCACTCCGACAGTTATGACGAATCCAATGATACCTCATACATACGCTCGAAAAACATAAACCTCCTTCGGACAGTCTGCTAAAAAAGTCCTGTACCTACCTATGTAAGGTAGGGTTGCCAACAATAATTTCAACAAACTTAAGATTCAATGTTACAAAAATCAGGATGCAGTAACAGAGTAGCAAGATTTCAATTTATATGTATAAAAAATAATTATAAAACAAATAAAACGATTATAAAATAAAAAAAATGATTATAAAACAAAATTAGCATGTAATTTTAAAAATCATGACTGTATCGAGGTGCTTTAAAATCTGGACCCTTCTTAAAAACTATCCAGGACAATACATAATACCCCAAAATCAGGTTATAAGATAGGATAAGATAATTTATTCAATAATTTGCAGTACAAGATAACAAGATACAAAAGCTCTACAAAAAGTCTATGTAACACTAAACACATGTGCCTGCGTGCACTAGGGTTAGGTACTTACTACAGGACTCACTGTGTTGCAGGTTGCAGGCTAAAAGAGCTAGCATAATATATATGTCCTAGGAGAACAGTATAGTTGACAAGACAACCCGAAGGCCTCTGAAGGCCTGCTCCACTTCTCTGATAAATTCCTGATAACTTAAGTGACAAATATCAGCAGAAACTTAATAAAATATATTGGTGAAACGGGTCCTTAGTATTTAATTGGTCATTAGTTCACCTATGTTTACGTTATATACCATGTGTAACCTAGTTTAATATGATTTATTTGTTTAATGCGCTGCACAAATATGTTTGCGCCCACATTTTATCACTGACTACATATGTTTGTTACCTTGGTGGTATAATTTAATGACTGATTACCAATGCTTTAAATAAAGTGATATTATTAAAAATTGAATATACCTTTTTGAACATGAAACTACCGTTAGACTCACTCATATTAAATGATATTGTAACGGATAACTCACGTCTTAAACCGAGTTTAGCTCGACATGTTTCGGGCTATTTCGTAGCCCTTCTCAGGAGCACGCGACTCGGCGGATGCCGCAACACGCACACTACGCGCATTTTTATCGTCATTTACACACAACACTAACAACATCGCTCCGTAAAACAGTACTAAATACTCGTGCTGCGTCATTGGTTGGTGTGAACGTGCCTTTACGGAGCGATGTTGTTAGTGTTGTGTGCTACCCTACATTAGACATTGGCAATAAAAATGACGATAAAAATGCGCGTAGTGTGCGTGTTGCGGCAGCCGCCGAGTCGCGTGCTCCTGAGAAGAAGGGCTACGAAATAGCCCGAAACATGTCTAGCTAAACTCGGTTTAAGACGTGAGTTATCCGTTACAATATCACTTAATTTTGAATATACCTAACAAATTTGTTAGCAAGTTGAGAAATATGTAAATTTGGTACATTTAAAAAATACAAGATTGTGAAAAGCTGTAGGTATAGATTATAGAAGTGTGAAACTTACTAAAACTAGCTGAAAAAAAAAAAAACTCAACAGACAGTCTAGTTGGTTTAATGTTTATGTTTATTTTGGGTTTATGTATGTTAGTGGTTGGATTAGTCCTTGTTTATTTAGAAAATGCGGTTTTTTTCAATGTGGTAAACTAAACGTTATTTATTGTAAATCGCGATAAATACGAGATCATTTTATACATCAATAATTCATTACAAGCAAATATTGCTATCGCTACTATAAAACACTCAACAACTTTGATACAAGTATTGATAAGGCAATCATACTCATGAGCTAAACGGCTGTGCAATTGATAACTTTGCCTCAGTGACCCGATCAGCTCCAACAGTGGCATACGTGCGACTTCCATTGCCATTTATAAATTGAAAAGTTAGTGCTTTGCTTATTCTTTTTTTAAACAAGTGCGCTGTGTGCCAGTTCTAAATTGGCTTTCATTAAAAAGAATAACTGCTACTCTAGTACTTTATGGGCCGCGTTTTTTTAGTAGCCAGGAGTTCCGCTAGCGTGATACTGGCCAGTTTAACTGATAAATTAACACCAATTTTATTTTTATTAAATACATATTGTTTATTCACTTTGCTTTAGATTAAATAAATAGGTACGCGTAGGTAGTCACCAGCACAAATATCTGTCAGACACAACAGAGCGTGTACCTTTATAAATCTGATACTTACGACCTTCGATCATCAAAGCTTACGACTCTATTTCTAAGACCGGCAGGACGTGTCAGATATTTTTGCACACTGCTGTGGGAGACTGTACACCTACCTACTAAAAATTTTATTCAGACGGCTGGAACCTTGATGATGGCTAAAAAGCCAAGATTGCTGATAGTTGATTATTAAATACCTACTGTTATTAGTAAAATAGACTTAGGGGCTGTTTCATCACCCATTGATTAGTGTTAATTGACGGATAAATATCATGCCGTCTCCGTCTATTCGAATAAAATAAACAGAGACGGCGGCATCACATTTATCCGTCATAAATAAAATCACTCTTCATAAATGAAACCTCCTAAGACCCAATCTATTTTTAGGACATTTGTTATAGCGATCCAGTGTCCATATTTTAGGTAAATGTGCTTGCAGCCCATAACTTTGAATTTTAATATCATCGATCAATATCATCAGCGACATATTTAAGAAAGTAAAATTCTGATTCACGCATATTTCGAAGCACCGGACGTGTCTTTAGTCTATGCCATAATTTTAGGACCTTGGGTGGATATTTCACAAATTTATATATTTAGTTGGGCGCTGGAATAAGTACGCTTTCCGGTCCTAAAAATAGGCCGTTGGGCCTTAGGAGGATAATCAATGGATGGTGAAACACGGGGTTAATATAAAAAAAAACGTATTTATTTGTTTAGTTAGACTTTAATTTAGTACCTACTTATAGTAAAGATAATTCGGGACGGCACTTAACGTCGAAGTAATTTTAGCAATATAACATGATTAAAGTCCTGAATCTGTTACCTCCTAAGACCTAGAGTACGAAATTATGAACATAACTGTTTAACCTAATGTCAACTCTTCATGATTGTCATTATGTTTGAAATTCTTTAAAAAAAAATTACGTGGGGTCTCAGGAGCTAAAGCAAAAGTTTTTAAACTTTATATTGGTACAATAAATACTAGCTGTGGCCCGCGACTCCGTCTGCGCAGCATTCGCTTATCGCTCTCCCCGCAGGTACTATGCAGTTTTGCAGGATATTGGAAAAAAATATTTATTAATACAAGCTTTTTTTTGCTGACTGTACCTACTATTGTCACTCAAACTACATTTGCATGCCAAATTTCAAGGCAGCCCAACTACTAGAAGTTGGTCGAATTTAACAGACAGACAGACAACGGGACAGGTGAAACTAAATAAAAGCTTGTAAAAAGTAGCCTATATTCTTCCTCGGGTCTCCAACTGTCTCCATACCGAATGTCGTTTAAATCGGCCCAGCGGTTGAAGCGTGAAAAGGTAACAGGTATTAGTAGGGATAAAGTGGGGATGTTCTATAAGAAGTTGTTGTTGCTGTTGTTGAATCTGTGTACACGTTTGACCTTGTCCGACAACTAGTGCCATTTTAATAATAAACTTGATAAAGATGGAACATAGGTACTTGCGTCATTCATAGATTACACCTTACATTACACCTAGTAGTTAATACCGGGATTAATATTATCGCAACACCGAAATACTTACTTATTTGTCACACTATTCGTTTTTATGATATGGATATTAACTCTTGTTCCTTCATATATGGACTGAACTGACGCCAGAATTATCGTGTAACCAATGTCCCTAATTTAATACATTTAACTTTCATCGGTCCGGATCATCAGTCCGTCAGTCCGTGAAGGTTACACTAGTACACGATAATTCTCTTCATTTTTACCAGAATGATGGACTGAACTGACGCCTGAATTATCGTGTATCTAACCGATGAAATTGAATACATTTAATTTTCATCAGTCCGTCAGTCCGTGAAGGTAAGGCTATAAGGGGTTGTTTCACCATCCATTGATTAGTGTTAACTGACGGTTAAATGTGATGCCGTCTCTATTTGTTTTCGAATACACGGAGACGGCATCACATTTAACCGCCAGTTAACACTAATCAATAGATGGTGAAACAGCCCCTAATTCTCTCGTCATTCTTACCAGAATGGTGGACTGAACTGACGCCAGCATTAGCGTATAACCGATGTCATTGAATACATCTATCCTCCTGAGCCCTCGCGTACTTTAAAAAGGGCCAATTAACACCAAGAATAATGGCCGAATGTACTTTATAAAGTACAAATTGTTCATTGAATAAAGAACGACTAGGTCTTAAGCACTAAGTTTGTTAAAAAAAGTCAGGTCAGGACTCAGGAGGTTAATTTTCATCGGTCCGGATCATCAGTCCGTCAGTCCGTGCAGGTTACACGACAATGCTCTCGTCATTCTTAGCAGAATGATGGACTGAACTGACGCCAGAATTAGCGTGTAACCGATGTTATTGATTGACATAGGCGTATATTGAGGGGGGGGGCCGGGTGGGCCATGCCCACCCCAGTATGTTGGGCTACTGATTCGAAGTTCTATTAATACTGATATCTGCACACAAAAATCCAGCCCCCCCCTGGAAAATAAGCCTAGATACGCCAATGTTGATTGAATACATTTAGTTTTCATTAGTCCGTCAGTTCGTGAAGGTTACACGATAATTCTCTCGTCATTCTTGCCAGAATGATGGACTGAACTGAAAGTCGTAGATATTTATGCACGCTTTGATGTAGCAGATACTGATGCTAGCGACTCTACATACCTGCTCTACTTTACATTTTCTTATCATTTTTATTATTCTTCAACAATAAACGTTTCTTATTTCTTATTTAAACATAAAGTTAATATAAGATTATCTTAACTGGGGTAAATGATTTACCGGTTCAGCTGTTTTATTGTTTTACTTTAAAGATTGTTCCACCAGATTTATTATATTTTACCTAATATAAAAACATTAATTTCATTTGAGGCATTAGATTCTATAAATCAGAAAACACTAAAAAAAAACAGAAAATAAATGATGATACCGGGAGTAGAACCCAGGTCTTCGTCAATCCGGCACGCGTGCTGTACCCTTGTACCATCACCAACTTGCAGTCACGGCGAAACTTCCTAATGTGTTCTCGAGACAGTTACTATTTATATAATTTGCGTATTTGCCTGTATCACAGAAACACGCACGAGTAGTGAGCAACAGTTACATCTAACTCACTTCTGTTCTAGTGTAAGTAGATGCATGAGGTACGGTCGGTATGGGTATCGCTCATCCAGTAGAATAATGACACATATTTACAAACAAAAAAGTTTTAGATTTCAAATTTACGGATTGATCTTTAAATCACTTTTTTATCAAAATCATTTATTCAGTAAATAGGCTGCAATGGGCACTTTTACACGTCATTTTTAAACTACCAGCGCTTTCGGAAAGACCATCATTGTCAAGACGGATTTTTCAAAATAAAATAATTACAAATAAAATACTTAAAAACTACAATATAAAATTAAAGAAAAAATACATGAAAAGAACAATAATAATATAGGGATGTATGGGGTCCCTTAGTTACAAAACTAAAACTAAACATGTAACCATATGTAACTTTATCTACGTTCAGCGAAAGTGTAGAATGCTTTCTCTGTCATAAATTTAATTAAATCAATTATGTCATCGTCACAAAGCAATCATTGGCGTATCTAGGGTTATTTTTCAGGGGGGGCCTGGCCCCTGACATGCATGATTTTTGTGTGAAGATATCAGTATTATAGAATTTCGAATTGGTAGCCTGGGGTGGGCACTGGACCATACTGGGGTGGGCACGGCCCGCCCCTATATACGTCTATGAAAGCAATTGTGTCGATGTTCTGTTGGATGAGCGCTACGATAGTTACAAGTTAAAGTGGTGACTGGTCAGTAGTTAATGGAAAAGATCGAAACAAGTCGGACCGTTCCTGACTTATATTATAATCATAATCGTGAGTTCTTGACTTATAATTCTTGTTATTTCCAGAAGTGAAAATATTTTTGTTGCTTTCAGAACAATGGCCTCATCAATCCTTATAACCGGTGGGGCGGGGTACGTCGGCTCTCATACAGTGGCAGCCCTCCTCGAACAATCAGAGCCCTATGAAATAGTCGTGGTGGACAACGTCTCGAATGCCTACATGGCTGAGGATCAGATGAAACCCGAACCAATAAGGATCGTGGAGGAACTCACTGGGAAGAATGTGCATTTTTATAACGTCGATATACGAGATGCAGAGAAGCTGAGTGAGGTGTTTAATCAGGTTGGTAATAAACCGGTAGACGAAGCGTTGGCAGGCCTCCCACCACAGTACCCGGCGATAAAGATTGCACATCGGTCTTCGAAAAAAGACAATTGGCTGTTCACGACGATAAAGTTTGGATATCTATAGGGAGCTGTTGCAACTACTAAAAAAAGGATAGTTCCCTCTTTTTCCTAAAGATGCCATCGTACAATTTAAAGTTTTGGGAGGTTTCAACAACTCTTTATTATATGTTTTCATCTAAATGCGTCCGTACACTATTGCACCTGTACAACGACTGACAAACGTCACATACATAAGTAGTGTGTGACAATGCTCTACGAAGCCGAAATTAGCCGACTAGCCGAGTCTCTTTCCAAAAACCGATGTGCAAACTTCGTGCAAGTTGATATGGAGAATGAGAAAAGTATGAATTGTAGGTATCGGTTTCGACGTAAGGGAATGATCGATCAAGCAAGTCAGGTCAAAGACTTAGGACTTTGGTTTGGTTGTTTTACATTTGGAAACTCTTTCAAAATCTGGGGGGGGGGGGCAGCTGTCCCTGTTCCCCCCTGGCGACGTCCTTGTGTTCAACAGTGGACGTCTTCCAGCTGATGATGATCAAGTACCTCATCACCTCCCCTAGTAGTCTTTACTTATAGGAACGTGTGGAGGTATCAAGCTGAAATTAATACCAAATGTTACCTCTTGCAGCAGTGAAAAAATAAAAATTCTTAATCAATGCAATCAAAAGGGGCGCGCCAAAGTTCGCATACTTTTCGCTAGTCATACTGTAAGGTTTGTCCGAATTATCGTTTGTCATAATTTGTTTTGTACCGGGAGACGAGTTGTCGGTAGGCCTCCAACAAGATGGAGCGACGACGTTAAGATCGCGGGATCGCGGTGGATGCGGACAGCACAAGACCGGTCTAAGTGGAGAGCCTTGGGGGATGATGATGATAATTTCTTTTCCCATACCAACCTTAAATTTTTCTGAAATTTTTAAATAGGCATTCTATAGAAAACTATGGGTAAGCTAGGTTAGGTTTGTTTCATAACAATTCTGAACAAGTATTGGATTCAGTGTGACCGAAAAAAAGGTACAATCCGTTAGCTCTCAGAAAAACCTTCGGGTTTCGAGGAAATCGGAAGGATTCGTTAGTAGAAAATGCCAATTGTCTTTTTCACTTGGTAGCAATCCAACACGCGAAGAGTGCACTCGTTGTGTTTTCATTGATTTATATAAAGCAGATAAAACCACCAGTTACATTATTTATTTAGTTGGAACCATGAACTACCGTGAGACTCACTCATATTAAATATAATGACCCGGATAACTCACGTCTCGTCGTCATGTCGAGCTAAACTCGATTTAAGACGTGAGTTATCCGGGTCATTATATTTAATATAATTTTTCGGAAATTGATTTCCCGTGGCGAGTCAACTTAAACAGGGTATTTCTGTAAATAGCCAATCACGGGAAATTGTTTATAATGTATATAAATATATAGTAAAGAAGCTGAAAGTTTTAAGAAAAGTGTTGATCGTAAATATTTTAATAAGGTCCAAGACCGAGTTATAGAAGCAACGGGAATTTTGAAAAGTACATTAAAAAAATATTAAACGAAATCAGACCAAAAAAAAATCATTTGACCAAGAGAGCTAGATACAGTATACCTACTCGTAACAACTGCTCTATATACTTCAAAATAAAAGTAGTGTGTTAAGGCGGGGTGTTCGCTATTTAAATTAACGATGGAAGAATTCTGAAGTG
>NC_133495.1:4495191-4503312 GCF_025370935.1 Choristoneura fumiferana | reverse complement strand
CGTCCGACTGCTGGGCACAGGCGGATTGGAAACTTCACTCACACCATTGAATTGCTTCGCAGGTGTGTGAAGTTTCGTACGTACGTGTGTACGATGTTGTTCTTCACCGTAAAAGCACGTAAATGTCAAATGTAATTTCCCACATGAATTTCGAAAAACTCAGAGGTGTCCGCCGAGGTTCGAAACCAGGATCCTCTGTTTGAGAGGCGATAGGTTAAGCCCGATAGGCGATAGGTTTAAATTATTTGGTCGTCTTCAAATCAAAATAAAATCGGAAAGCAAGGTTAGGTTAGGTTTTCTAGGTATCTTTTATTAACCATCAGCTAATTTAAATATCTTAACGCGATCACTTATATCAAGTATTGGAATCTGGGAATCTGAACATTAATCGATGCAAATCTAGTGCTAAATTAGTTAGACCTTTTGAAAAGTCTCGAAGGCGAAACTTAAAATTTAATGAAAACGTCCTTTTAAAATTCAAATCCCTAGTTACCTACGCACTATAGAATAACAGTTAAAACTATAAGTTCCATAATTCATAGTCAAGCCAAGATTTATGTTTCACTCTGAAATAACAATTTTAGTTGAAAATTTTATAGCGAAATTTTGAGCGGGAATAATTTAGCATAAAATAAATGAGAATGTATTTTATGTGGACGTAAAGTTTTATGCTGTTTTGACTGTGAGTGCGACCGGTAGCGAAGGACAAAGAGCAGACGGTTTCCGGTCCGAGGGGGACATGTGGGCAAAAACAATTTCTCAAACGATATTGGAGGAAATTAATTCGCGTAAATCATCCTAGTCGGACACGCTAAGGCAATTAGCTTGCATTACTATCTCCTATTTACCTTGGCTAATAAAGTATGTTTTTTTTTGTTTAGAATATCGATTTTATTCCCATTTGCACCCAATTAATGTTCGTGCGCGTACTCGGCTACCGCAGTAGATACCTAACTGTCGAGCAAAACAGGTAACACTTCAGCACGAGGAAAACTTTCCTAACTTATCTTCTCTACGAATAAATGATTGAAGACGTCCTTCAAACGTTTAAGCCTAATCATGATTAATGACATTGAATGATAACGAACGCTATTAAAAATCAGCCACTGGAAAACGTAAACAAACCTTCTCCGGGGCCCACAAAAATAATCAGTCAAAACCTTTCCTTACCTTTACGTAGGCGCCATTGAACAAATCTCTGGATCCACAAATAATGTGTTCCATACATCTCCCGCTACAACTTAATACAGTCCGGATCAAAGGCACACACGGAAACGCTGGCAGCTTAGAATAAACCAATTATGAGTGAAATATTAGGGATCACTCCGCCGGAAAGGACTTTGATCACGAGGGCTAACTGCTTATATTTCTTTCCTGCCTCGAGCGAGAAGAAGCCACCAAAGGCCAGTGGTACCGAAACTCTTAATAAATTACAGAAATTGGTGGCCACGAGACTAATACCCCCGGAATGGGGAATAAGCCGCCCATAACGCCAGTTAACTGCGCGTGCCGCGTAATCATTTTCGGACAGGATATTAACTGACGTCTGTTCTGTGCAACCGGACTTATTAAAGGATTCGCGGAGTTATTGCGGTCAATGCTTGCAAAATGGAAGGTAGTATGCTTATACTAAGTGATGTGAACCGTGCATATTCTTGCCTTCCAATTAGAATTTAAAAAATGGCATAAATTTTCAAAACAGAAGGTTCTCGTCTCATCTAGGTACATATTTCTTTTTATATAGCAAGTGAGAGCATCCCCAAAGCAGAGTTGTTCTTAAATATTAGGAACTGTTATTTAATTAGTTTTTTCATGTAAGTAGTTGCCATGTCATTATTATGTAGTAATGTTCGTCTAAAGAATTATTTCTGACTAAAACTTTTAATCGTAGGATTAAAATAAAAAAAATTGATTCAAATAGTAGTATGTCGATTGAATGATAATAAATGTAGTCAGCTTATAGTCAGCTTATATTAAAAATCTTTTGTTGTTATTTATCGGAAAATAAAGAAAGACGATCGGATTTCACTTTCATCAAAGTTTAATTTGTAAGAAAGCATTGGAAATACCACAAAAAAGACGATTTAAATAAAAAAATTGAAAGTATATATAGCTGCATCAATACCATTTATGATTCCGCCAATGTTGAGGTTGAGAATATGCCGGTTATCCAAGATCGACTTTCAATGGAAAATATATTTCTCTCGTTCTTTGTTTTCTTCTACAGTTACCCATAATATTTTCTCCCCTAAATAACAAAACAGACTGTCACGTGCACTCAATGACAAAGTAGCTTCTATGTGATTCTAAATAAATTAAGCCAGGATCGTTGGTGTGACGTCCAAAAAGCTCGTTTTCAATTAAAATGAAAGCCCGGGACGATATGGATATTTTGTGAAATGGGAAAATAATCGAATTTCGGCTGAATAATGAGCGGCCCCTCTGCGACCGACGAGATGTCACAAAGGGTATTTAACTTGCACTTAGTACTTTTTGCCCGGCGCCCCGCCGCGCCGGCCGGCCCTGTCGATCCCGATAAAGGGACAGCTACACAATTCATACAGTACTCATATATTGCTGCTTATATACAAAAGCGACAAAGAAAAAATCAAAAGTGCTTTTAATGCAAAAATCGCATTTGAATGCTATTTAAAATATAAATAAGCAACTATATGACGATATAAAACATAAATAAGAATGATATACTGGGTGGGCCCTGTAACAGGAGCAAAAAATTAAAACAAAGGTTCTGCTACTCAAATGGAACTAACTTTAGTTCTGCAACTCTCAAAAATTAAGTAATTTTATCATTATGTTTATTCCAGACAAATTAAAGGGTTTTTTTTTGTTGTTGCGTACCTTGCTCAAGAAATCAATCATAAAATTAGTAATGACCGTGATAGTCTAAAACATTGTGTTTGCTGACGGTATTTGATTTTATTTTTCATTGTTTGATGTCGGCTTTAAAATCTCACCAGATAATAATCTTAATCCATTTATTAACTGAATGAAAATCATTTAACATTAAAGTTATACCTAAGATCTGTGAATATATCGCAAATGCGTTGCTTGAAAAAATATTATCAAGCACCGTCACAAGAACATTTACCGTCTCTTTCAACCACTATCCCTTTACCCTTCGATAAAAAGAAGTGGTAAATGCGATATGGCAACTACTCGTACTTCGTTTTAATGAATTCTGTTTACTATAGATTACTACTGCCAACCAATTACAATTTTTTTTGAAAACACACCATTTTCAAAACACACAACAAAGAAATATATATATATAGGTATACAATTCCTTCTTCTTTACACAATTCTTAGCTAGATAATTTTTAAAATTATGTAGCGTATAGCGTCTTCGTTTTAATTTGGGATAAAATCAATTCAAATTGAAATTAAAATTATTTATTCAGTAAATAGGCCGCAATGGGCACTTTTACGCGTCATTTTTTAAACTACCAGCACTTTCGGAAAGACCATCATTGCCAAGAAGAATGCGCCGCAAGAAACTTGGCAGAAAGTATTTTTTTCAAAATAAAATAATTACAAATAATGAATGAATGAAAAATACTTTCGTACGTCAATTGCGCACGCATTTCACAAGTCTCGTGAGCAGTTTTGATAATTATATACTTACATATTATGTTTTTTGCGACTTAGTTTGTCATCATCATTATCATCAGCATCAGCCGGAAGACGTCCAGTACTGAAGAAAGTTTATAAAAACTTTTCAAAATGGTGGAGCCATGGGTTAAAAACTACTAACTAACAAACTCACTAGTATAGTACCAATATACCACAATCAAACGATATTTTCGAATGATTGTGTTTTGAAAAATCGAACCCTTAACTAAAACAATCAGTGTATATTTTTCTTTTTCCTACCCTTAAATTCTGTTATCGCCCCGCTATATGCATGATAAAACATGTATTATCTTCATTGCCAGTATCCATTTACCCGTTTCGTTCCTAATCCCTTGATTTATGGCAACATCGCCACTGGTCGCAATTTATTCAAATGATTCCAACAGTCAATTAACGGGATGGCTTTTACCGCGATATAGATTACGATACGAGTGCACTCTATTCCATATAGAATTAGACAAATTTCAAAAATATGATAACACTAGCTGGCCCGCAACTTCGTTCTGCTTAAAATCAATTTATATTGTGTTACCTTATTAGCATGTACTTTTTTTTATAGTGAGGAATCAATGCGAGCACGCAAGCGAGGGAGCAAGCATGCATGCAAGCCAGTATGCAAGTAACCATGCACGCAAGCGAGCATGCAAGCAAGCATGCAACCAAGTATGCAAGCAAGTATGTATGCAAGTAACAATGCATGCAAGCGAGCATGCAAGGAAGCATGTATTCAAGCAGCATGCAAGCAAGCATGCAAGCAAGCATGCAAGCAAGCATGCAAGCAAGCATGCAAGCAAACATGCAAGCAAGCATGCATGCAAGCATGCAAGCAAGCATGCAAGCAAGCATGCAAGCAAACATGCAAGCAAGCATGCAAGCAAGCATGCACGCTAGCGAACATGGAGGCATGTTACCAAGCATGCATGCAGCAAGCTTGGAAGCAGGCATGCAAGCTTGGAAGCAGCATGCAAGCATGCAAGCAAGCATGCAAGAAAGCATGCACGCTAGCGAACATGGAAGCATGTAACCAAGCATGCATGCAAGCAAGCATGCAAGCAAGCATGCACGCTAGCGAACATGGAAGCATGTAACCAATCATGCAAGCAGGCATGCAAGAATTCAAGCAAGCATGCAAGCAAGCATGCACGCTAGCGAACATGGAGGAATGTTACCAAGCATGCAAGCATGCAAGCAAGCATGCGCGCTAGCGAACATGGAGGCATGTTACCAAGCATGCATGCAAGCAAGCTTGGAAGCAGGCATGCAAGCTTGAAGCGGGCATGCAAGCATGCAAGCAAGCATGCAAGAAAGCATACAGCTAGCGAACATGGAAGCATGTAAAAGCATGCATGCAAGCAAGCATGCACGCTAGCGAACATGGAAGCATGTAACCAAGCATGCATGCAAGCAAGCATGCAAGCAAGCATGCACGCTAGCGAACATGGAAGCATGTAACCAATCATGCACGCTAGCGAACATGGAGGCATGTTACCCAGCATGCATGCAAGCAAGCATGCAAGAAAGCATGCACGCTAGCAAACATGGAAGCATGTTACCAAGCATGCATGCAAGCATGCAAGCAAGCATGCAAGAAAGAATGCACGCTAGCGAACATGGAAGCATGTAACCAAGCATGCATGCAAGCAAGCATGCACGCTAGCGAACATGGAAGCATGTAACCAAGCATGCATGCAGCAAGCATGCAAGCAAGCATGCACGCTAGCGAACATGGAAGCATGTAACCAATCATGCACGCTAGCGAACATGGAGGCATGTTACCCAGCATGCATGCAAGCAAGCATGCAAGAAAGCATGCACGCTAGATAACATGGAAGCATGTAACAAGCATGCAAGCAGGCATGCAAGAATGCAAGCAAGCATGCAAGCAAGCTTGGAAGCAGGCATGCAAGCTTGAAATGCAGGCATGCAAGCATGCAAGCAAGCATGCAAGAAAGCATGCACGCTAGCGAATACGGAAGCATGTAACCAAGCATGCATGCAAGCAAGCATGCACGCTAGCGAACATGGAAGCATGTAACCAATCATGCAAGTAGGCATGCAAGAATGCAAGCAAGCATGCAAGCAAGCATGCACGCTAGCGAACATGGAAGCATGTTACCAAGCATGCATGCAAGCAAGCTTGGAAGCAGGCATGCAAGCATGCAAGCAAGCATGCAAGAAAGAATGCACGCTAGCGAACATGGAAGCATGTAACCAAGCATGCATGCAAGCAAGCATGCACGCTAGCGAACATGAAGCATGTAACCAAGCATGCATGCAAGCAAGCATGCACGCTAGCGAACATGGAACATGTAACCAATCATGCAAGCAGGCATGCAAGAATGCAAGCAAGCATGCAAGCAAGCATGCACGCTAGCGAACATGGAGGCATGTTACCAAGCATGCATGCAAGCAAGCATGCAAGAAAGCATGCACGCTAGCGAACATGGAAGCATGTAACCAAGCATGCAAGCAGGCATGCAAGAATGCAAGCAAGCAGCACGCTAGCGAACATGGAAGCGTGTAACAAGCTTGCATGCTAGCAAGCATGCAAGCCAGCATGCAAGAAAGCAGCCAGCGAGTATGCAAGCAAGCAAGCAAGCAAGCATGCAAGCTGGCATGCAAGCAAGCATGCAAGAAAGCAAGCAAGCGAGTATGCAAGCCAGCAAGCAGCATGCAAGCGAGCATGGAAGCAAGCAAGTCTACAGAATCTAGGCTATCTAAATAAATGATGTAGAAAATTTATCTGTTATAATTAAATTCTGGTGATGATGCCCGCATAATGAAATTATTAATTTCACTACCTAATATATCAGAACAGATTTTTTTGGGTATTTTAAATATATAATAATATATATATTAATTTCACCAATGGTATTAATTTCACTTTGCCATTTGCGCAAACACAATCCAGCGGCTTCATTTTTGTACTTCAAATGCTTACAATATGGGCAAACTGAGTTCATAGATCCAATAGCAACGCATTGGTAGGCAGGCACTGTAGTCAATTGTACATTGTAATTGAAAGCAGCTCGATTGAAACTACAACATTATTAGCGCATTCAGCTCATTACGCTCTGCACTGGTTTGTGCTATCCGAATCCTTTCAATTTCATTTCGCTTTGACGTTGCTGGCGCTGTTCGATTACTCTGATAATTAGCTTGGTTTGTAGCATTTCGAGTTCTTCGACCCAAATTGCTTCGGTATAAATAGATTAAATCAAAAACAAAAATAAATAAACCATCAATGTAAATTGAGGAACGTAAACAAATTTGTTTTTAAATAATTTATTGAATCAGGCGTTACTTGCGGAGGTCATATCAATGAACTAAAATAATTCCTTGCTCACCCGCGAAGACTTACGATAGCTAAGCTTATGCAAAATATGCGTGTTCATGCAGTTCATCCACCTCCACACTGTAAGAACACACACAAATACACAAAACCATCCATCACCACACACCACATACACTCGTAAGGTCGCGGGTGAGCAAGTAAATTATTAGTTCATTTAAATTTGTTTTTGTTATTATTTAGTAGGTAGTATTAAGGTACTCATGTCATAAAACTCATTTACTCGGCAATTTCGTTCCACTTTAAACGAAAAAAGTAGTGTACGAAAAAAAGGAAGAAAACGTCCCTATTTCAGACACTATAGGTCCAAACATCTTCCAGCCAAGCAAGCAAGCATGCAAATGCAAATAAGGGGATTAATAAAACAAAACGCCTAAATAAAATTGAGTAGCAAACATTCGCATCACTCCGCATTTTACTAAAAACAGGTGATGCATTATTACCGCACTTCCATACTCGCATTTTCTTTTTCCCAGCAATTTTTCCAGTTTTTCTCTTCATAAAACCTTCCTAGACTTTAAACGATGATATGAAAAAAAAAATAGCTGAATTGGTCCAGCCGTTCTCGAGTTTTGCGCTTAGCAACACATTTTACGAATTCATTTTTATTTATATAGATTACATCACTAGCTTTAACACTTCGCTTCGCTTCGCCCGCGTTAGACATCCTTTACAAAATCTCAGAAATTGGTTTGATAAAGGTTACGATAATATTTTTAAGCATGACATTCGTTCGGATAACGCCATATAGAATGCAGACGAAGTTAAGACGTCACCATTAGCAGAGGTAACTTCAACGTTCTATTCTTGTTTAAAGTTAATTATTTGATGTTAAAAATATTATTATGTTAATTTTTAATCCGCAGGTCTAAATATGTGTACGTCAAGTTTCATTTAAGTTCATTCAGCTGTTATTGCGTGATTGAATACAAACATGTACATAAACTTTCTCATTTAAAATTTGTAAAAGAATAGGATGGGATAGCTGGGCTCGCGCCTTTGCTCCTGGAAGAATAACTATTTGTTCATTGGGTATTTAGAAATATATTTTCTTAGAGTACTTATTGGTTTGTGATTCTAATCCTCATGAAAAAAATGCCTGCCATATTCAAGTTTTT
>NC_133495.1:4492487-4494521 GCF_025370935.1 Choristoneura fumiferana | reverse complement strand
AGATTGAGGTTGAGATTGTTCGTCATATGTGGCAATAGCATTAGCAGATCGTAGGTTGGGCCCAGAACTACGGCATACGCTTGCGAAATGCCCCTTCTTGGAACAAAGCTGACATTCGGCGTTATACGCGCGGACATCTGTTTCGCTGATGAAGATTACTGCACCACAGAAGAAACATCGTCGTCTGGTTTGGTTAGGGTAAGAATCAGGTCGAGATCTGTTTGGAGCGTTTGTAGCTGCTAAATTGGTCATCGGCGAGTGTTCTGGAGCTTCAGAGGCAGCATTAGCATGAGCAGATGTAGAAGGTGACACTGTAAGTAGTTGCGAAGTGCTTTCGGCCGATTCTAGAGACAAAGCCAGGTTCAAGGTTTTCTCCAGAGTGTCAGTGGAGTTTTCTAGAAGTCTTTGTTTGATTTTCTGCGATGATACCCCGGCAATGAAAGCTAAACGTACGACATCGTTTTGGTAATCAGCTGCAGTGACATCTGTGAATTTGCAGTCACGAGCGAGTACGTTCAGGGCTCTCGAATACTCAGCTACTGACTCGCCCGTCTGTTGTTTTTCTTGAAATTAGAATATGTCGTGCTAGGGTGGTGTTTTGTCGCTTTTCATAGGCATCATTGAGCGTTTTGATGGCTTCGTCGTAGGAGGTCTTTGCTTGAATAATATTGTAAATTGGCGGAGAGATATGATTGACAAGGAGTTGGTACTTAAGTATTTTATCTGCTGAGGCGGCTTCCCGTGCGATGAAATTCTCGAATGAATATTTCCAATGCGCCCATTTGAGGTCTGAACCTATCATCGAAGGCTCCACGTCAAACCGTTCGGGCGCAAATAGCGTGACATAGATGAGTTTTCTTTTTCCTTCAGACATTTTGGCGGCGCAAAAAATTATTATTGAATAAATTGATACAAGTTTAGACAAGACCAAATAGAATATTGGCTTTATTCAATAATAAAATAGGACATGGTAAAGAAACATAGTTGTTGATAGAATGACATAGCGACAGACAATGTCAGACACCATGGACAATAAGATATTTACAAGTCTTCTTATAAAGACGCAAGGAGGCTATTATCACAGTATGCTTATAGAATACTGCAAGCTGGTCTCGGCAGAGGTCAGTTTGAAGCTACAGACTTGTTTGAGATTGGCTCATTTAGTTATTCATCCAATCATAAACGTGAAAGAAACGTCAAACGGACCCCTCGATACTAACGCCATCTAGCGATATTATACCTGTCAAGAAACCGTCATTCAATGAGGGCTATCGCGTATGAATTCGCCACTAGAGGCGCTAGTGTAGCGTGAGGTCTCCGAAATGTCAAATTTCATAGTTTTTAGGTGAGCTACGCGGGTTTATTTATAATAAGAATAATTTTGTGAATATTTTGCAATATCTGAAATTAATTATGGCAAATATGCGTTCCGGGGCAATGAGTGTCTGTGTTTTGAGACAGTTTTGTCTTTCGGAAACCTTTGTCCTCCCTTTTTACCGAACAAAACGGGGACTATGCAACACTGTGGCATGCTCGATATTTTTATGGTACGGTTTTAAGGTGTATTAAATATGATTTTAATCTAAACTTTGTTTTCACGCCCGTAATAACGGACTTTGAAAGCCATACTCAAAAACCTCACGCAACAATGCGCCATCTAGTGAGACAAAAAACGATAGCCCTCATTGACATGAATGGTGGACTCAATTCAACTAGAGCAGTAGACTCAATTCAACTACAAGTACTCACATTGACGCAGATCTTCCTTGGGCAACGCGGCTCGTAGTGGCCCGTGTTGCCGCACATGTGGCACACAGGTGGCTTGAGTCGGCAAGTGTCGTCCCTGTGTCCAACACGGTTGCACACGTTACAGCTGCAAATAAACACATTAGTATAGATAGTGCCACGAGAGATGAAGTGAACACACAGCTACAAAAAGCACTCATGCACAAAAGGAGAATGAATGAAATGAATGAGTAAATGTCAATATCCTGCTGTCATATCATAACAAATGTTCTAGTGTGCGTTATGCGT
>NC_133495.1:4404342-4489673 GCF_025370935.1 Choristoneura fumiferana | reverse complement strand
TGTGTTAACTAAATTAGTATTTTTTAAATAATTTAGGGTAGTGTTAAAAAAAATTGTGCATGAGGTGGTGTATCTTAATAGATTTTCTAAACGGAAATTTAAGCTTGTTGTGGCTACCTTACCTACCTGACCTGACAGCCAATGTCAATGTCACTGTCACACGATGTACTGCCTACAGTTCCGGTGTTTCTATGGGAAAATCCACTGAAAAATGTATCCGTACAATTTTATTTCGTCTTTCATCTGAAATTAAAGACTTAAAGAATCTTCATAATATATAGCTTCAGCCTTCTGGAATACTTCTAAGCTTTACAGTAATAAAGTAAATCCACTGTAAGCAATTCGTAAACTTTGCAGTTTTTGAAGTATGGAAAGAATTAATTTCACTGAATAAACAAACCTTGAAACCTGAAACGCGTTTAGTCGCGTCAGTGTACGTTTTACGATTGCTCTTAACAGTGCATAATTGCAGCCAACGCAAATGGGTAAGTTTGACATTGAAAAATAATTATTTTCAATCTATTTATTTAGCCATACATACATTTTGTTTTATACTTAAATTATAGCCGATACATACTTAGTAATGATCTTTTCACATAGTTATTTATAACCTACTAAACACACCTATGAAAGTTAATAAATCAAACCATAACTTAAACATTCACTAGTATTGTGTATTCTTACACTACCGAATATAATAAACCTTGTGAAGTAAAGATGACAGAGAGGCATTATTGCTACAATCTATTGTAAACCATTAGTATTAGTAATCTGGTAAATTTCAACCTTTTGGCTGTAACAGCACACTTTTCGTTCATCAGTTTCACTGCACACCAGTAAAAAATAGCAAAGTGCGTGTTCAACTGGCTCATAGGTTTCCTACAGTAAACCCATAATAATGTATAACATAATAGACAGAAGAGGCTTATTAATGTTAAAATAGGTACTCTATTGTTGTATATAGGTACTGGCTATTTTTATAAAGTTTTGTAATCAAATTTCTATTTCCTTATATTTAAACTTGACTGACATAATTGTTTATACTTTACTTCAATACAAATTCCAATCAAAGCATGTCGTTTCTTTAACATTTACTACAAAAACGTTATCAGCACGAAGCTTTTGTGAAGAAAAACTATTTCAATATGAATTAATGTTTTATTGTTATTTGTGAAGTGATTTTATCGAAAAGTGAAAAATATCAGTTCCGATTTTTCGATATTGTGACAGCTGATCTGAGGATACAATGGCTCATAGTCGAGGAGATACCAATGGGGTAAGAGGTTCTAGTTCTTCCTCACTGCCCAACTTTTGTCTAACTAATAGAGACGGATATAATTCTTGGAAATTCAAAATGCGAAACTATTTGATGCATGAGGATTTGTGGGAAGCTATAGAAGGGTATCCTGAAGGCCATAATATATCTGCAGATACTATGTCAAAAATTGATAAAAAGGCCTTGACGAAGATATGCCTCACACTTGAAGGCTCGGCTATAACGCAAGTAAGAAGTGCTAAAACAGCGTCGGAAGCCTGGACTGCATTACAGATTGCATACGAGGATAAAGGTATGGGTCGTCGCCTTTATTTAGAACGAAGACTTTATAGACTTTGCTTGTCAGATTTCCCTAATATAGAGTCATATATCAATGCAGTGATGACAACTGTGCATGATTTATCTGACATAGGGAAAACTATTGAAGATTCGTCTGTTGCTGCTATTTTACTCGGAGGACTTACACTCAGGTTTGATCCCTTGATTATGGCACTTGAGAATAGCAATCAGAACGTGACTACAGAGTTAGTTAAGTCTAAACTTCTCAACGAAGTGTCGAAAAGCGAAGATTCGACCAAACTTAATTCTGCTCTACGATCGCGAGATGTCAAGCCCAAAAAAGTTAAGAAACTTATTGTTTGTTATGATTGTAACGAACCTGGTCATAAGCGCCCAGATTGTCCTTTAAGAAAGATAAAGAAGAAGGCACAGGAAGCGGCTTCAGTGGTAGCTCTTGGTACCAGTGCTAATGCCTGTGAAGACTACTGGACTATAGACTCAGGAGCGACCGCGCATATGACATCGAGATTGGAATGGTTCGAAAATTTAAGATCACCAGAATCTAGTACAAAGGTTACTATTGCAGATGGTACCAAGATAGACAGTGGCGGTATTGGTGATATATCAATCCACTCTGGTTCTTCTACTGTTAATAAAATAAAAGATGCAATTTATGTACCTTCTTTAAATAGTAATTTGATATCTGTTTATAAGGCTGTAGAAAAAGGTTATAGTGTACTTTTTGATAAAAATGGTTGTAATTTCTATAATTCTGATACCTTTTCTTTTGTAGGTGACTCTATTCTTCACGGTTCGCCCTATAGAGGTCTGTACAAATTAGACTGTACTGTCAATATGCCTCGCGATGTAGCTTGTGATGTGCACTCTGACTCCGCTACTAGGTACCAGTTATGGCACAAGCGTTTGGGTCATCTGTGTCGCATCGGTATGAACCATTTAAGAGATAGTCATGTAGGTGTAGAGTTTACAGAAATTGACAAAGAGAGTTGCGTAGCCTGTATCGAAGGTAAGCAAGCTCGCAAACCGTTTAAGAAAATAGCCTATAAACCAGCTACGTCTTTGCTTGAGTTGATACATAGCGACATCTGTGGACCGATGTCAGAAACCTCTCTACAAGGTAACAAGTATGCCTTATTATTTGTAGATGATTATACACGCTTTATTTTTATATATTTTATTTCTTCGAAGACAGAAGTGAAAGAAAAGTTTTGCCATTTCCAAAAATTAGTGGAACGGCAAACTGGAGCTCAAATAAAAGCTGTTAGGACGGACAATGGAGGTGAATATGTCAACAAAGAACTGTCAGATCATTTTCGTACTAATGGTATTGTGCACCAAACGACAGTGAAGTACAGTCCGCAACAAATGGATTAGCAGAACGAACTATACGCTCAGTAATCGAGAAAGCTCGTTCTATGTTGGCACAGTGTTCTCTCTCAAAGCGTATGGGAAGACGCGGTACAAACTTCGGTGTATTAAAGAATAGGTCCCCCCATCGCGCGCTTAACAACTTAACTCCTTTTGAGAAATTGTATGATCGTAAACCGAATCTAAGTAACCTTAGGGTTTTCGGGTGTCGAGCTATGATTCATGTACCTGATTGTCAACGGAGAAATTTGATATGAAAGCGATTGAATGTATCTTTGTTGGATATTCAGATGATCCAAATAGTTACATATTCAGAGATCCTCAATATCCAAGAAGGTTTACTAAGTCACGTGACGTTACATTCTTCGAAGGTTGCTTCACAAGTTTGAAGAACAATAAATTGAATGAAGAGCCAAGTACGTCCAAAACGTTCCAGTATCTGGTCCTGTCATACTGTTAGACAATATGAGACCGGTACAAGAACGAGAAGATAGGTTGGTAGAGTCCCCTGCTCCTGTATGCGAGGAAAATGTATCTAGAGAGTCGAATGCCTCTCCTAGTACTATTCATGAGGCAAATGATATGTTACAGGAAGAATTTCATGATGCTTCTGCTGATCCACTTCCTGAAACGTCATGTCCACCTGAGACTGAGGTATTGGAGGACTGTCCTGTGGTAGAAGATCGGAGATATCCAACTAGGGATAGAAAACCTCCAGATTATTTCTCCTATCACACATTAGCTGAGGACAGAGAACCTCAAACGTACTCTCAAGCCATGCGAGACGATGACGCGGATAAATGGAAGTCAGCCATGCAAGATGAGTATGATTCGCTAATGAAAATGAATACATGGAAGCTGGTGGACAGGCCTGATCGTAAAATAATTCCCTGCAAATGGGTGTACAAGTTGAAGACAGATACACACGGTAATATCACTAGGTATAAAGCTAGACTAGTAATAAAGGGCTTTAATCAAGTCGCGGGAGTAGATTACCACGAGACTTTTTCGCCGGTGATCAGACATTCATCTCTGCGTACTTTATTTGCCTTAGCCGCCGAAATGGACCTTAAAATGCATCACTTGGATGTCGACACTGCCTTTTTGAATGGCGACCTAGAAGAGGAGGTCTACATGGACCAGCCTCAAGGTTTTGTGAAGAAGGGCCATGAAGATAAGGTATGTCTCCTGCAAAAGTCCTTATATGGGCTAAAGCAAGCCCCTCGTGCGTGGAACATTAAACTTAACGAAACCTTGTCTAAAATAGGTTTTAATAGGCTGCCTACTGAACCATGTGTATATAAGAAACTCATTGGTTCTGAAATAATATTACTGGCCATATTTGTTGATGACCTAATTATATTTTACAAGAACGACATTTCGTATGTCAAAGTCAAAAGTGATTTACAAAAATACTTTTCACTCAAAGACTTAGGGCCGTTGAAATATTATTTAGGAATAAATATTGATTGTAATGATGGAAAAGTTACTATAAATCAAAAGTCGTACATTACTTCGCTACTGAAAAAGTACGCATTACAGAATGCAAAGGAATTTGACACGCCATTAGCTAATAGCAAGCTAGCTGCTGATTCTGAAGGTAAGGAGTCAACTTATGATTATCAGCAGATAATTGGCTGTCTTATGTATCTTGCTGTGAATACACGGCCAGATATTGCGTTTGCTGCCAGTTATTTGAGCCAATTTAATACTAAATGTGGCAAAATTCATTGGTTAGCGGCAAAACGGGTGCTTCAATATTTAAAGCGCACTATAGATTATTCTATAATCTATAGGAAAACTGGAAAACCTCTTATGGGTTACACGGATGCTGACTGGGCAAATTGTACCAGTGATCGGCGCTCTTATACCGGTTACTGTTTCAAACTTGCAGATGGCCCGGTGTCATGGGCGTCAAAGAAACAGCCTACAGTGGCGTTGTCGTCAACTGAAGCCGAATATATGGCACTAACAGAAGCAGCAAAAGAGGCTACATATTTGCGTAGATTCATTGCTCAGGTATGTAGCAATAATGATCAATATCCTACTATCACTTTATACAGCGATAGTCAGAGTGCACAAAACTTGGCATATAATCCCGTAAACCATGGTAGGACCAAGCACATTGACACGAAATTTCATTTTATTCGGGAAAAGGTGTCAGATAATATTATAAAACTAAAATTCATTAGTTCGAGCAATATGTCTGCTGATGTGCTCACCAAATGTCTGGGTAAAACTGCACATCAAAGATGTATTCAAGGGTTAGGTTTAATTAATTTACCTAGTTGATACCTATATTTTTGAATTTTATGTTTTATAGTTCGTTGGTTTTATCTATTGTTTGGTTTGTGATGTTACATTTAAAGTATTCTGTTATGAGCAAGTTTATGTACAGAGAATTTTGATTATGGGCGGGTGTTAAAATAGGTACTCTATTGTTGTATATAGGTACTGGCTATTTTTATAAAGTTTTGTAATCAAATTTCTATTTCCTTATATTTAAACTTGACTGACATAATTGTTTATACTTTACTTCAATACAAATTCCAATCAAAGCATGTCGTTTCTTTAACAATTTACTACAATTAATAGGGTCTCGTTCACACCTTTAAGTAATTAGGTATGAAACAGTGTTTATTTATATGTTTATTAATAAAATTAACATTTACAGGCTTACAGTATGAACCAAAGCGCCTATATTGCTAGTACCTAATTAGTTAAAAACAAAAAAAAACCTAAAACTATTAACAATATTAATTGCACTAGAGACATATTTTATTAAACAAGGAATGCCAACTGTCGGCGAACACATCTGCGTCTTGGATTTCTGCCACAAAGTGATTGAGCAGTCATACTGCACAAGTACTTGGCGTGTTGCGGGCGCGAGCAACTTGTCGCGCCGGCGCCTAGAGCGTTGTATTGTTCCGGGACGAAAAACGCATGCGCTCTAAGGCCTCCGGATTGTCAACTTCATTCCGCAATAGCAGACAGTAGTGCACTAGTACATTTTCCGCCTAAATCCCAAAGTTTCAAGCCATTCCAGATACAAATAAAGACGGGTACAAGTACGGGTAGTAACTGAATTCTTGCTTGTAAATAACTGATACACTGATTCCGATGGGTCCCAGATGATAGAGAGAGAACTCCAGTTTGCTCAGCACAAACGCATTAATAAATAATATAATAGGAACAGTAGTGCCCTCAAATTGAGACGCCAACCGCATTATGAAACCAAGGGTCTCGTTTGCACTTTTGACTACCGCATCAATATGATCATGAAAATCTAATTTGGGGTCCAAATTCAAGCCAAGGTCGCGAATAGCCTGGACACGGACAATCGATTGATCACCCAGATGGTAGGCACCTTCTATGAGAGTTTTGGACCTGCTAAAAGTGATGACCTTACATTTACTCCCATTAAACAAGAGTCTGTTTTAATCCTAAGTAATAAAATATGTTAATAAATGTTAATAAAAATACACAAACATATACTTTGTGGCAATAACGGCACACCTGGAAATATACATGGCAAACCGGTTGATAACATCTGGTCTACCAGGTCTCTCAGGTTAAAAAGTAGCCTATATTAATCAATGGGAGTGTGCTTGCTTGCTGTGAGATTTTCTTATTTATTACTTTATTGGCTCCAGAGATAACCCCTTACATATAAACACACAAACAAATAATATTTATTTCATTACTATATTAGTTTAGACAGTGGCTTTAAGTACATTCTCTGTTGTTCTTTATTCTCACTATTAAAAGTTACAAGTTAGCTCCAGTCCACCTGTGTGCCCTACAGATCACTATTTTTTTTAACTTGACTTACATACCACAGATTAGATTAGATTAGGCTGCTCACTTTTTCTCCGCTGTGGTTATTGTGAATATGTTTATACAAGTGGGTTCAATGATTTATGAATGGGCCTATAATTAATTGTCAAGTAGAAACAAAAGGCCATAAATAGACCAATGACTCTCCTTGAGTAGTTGATACTCATGGGAGGTAGTGCTCAGATCATTTACCATTAGATAACCCACAGGCTTGTTTGCCTCCCTCTCACACTAAATTCATTTCATTTAATCATTAATGACAATAAGGAGACCAATCATATGTTTTGTGAACAAAATTTTGGAATATCTAATGATATTATTTACTTTATAGTAATTATAGCATACATTTAAAGTTAAACTCAATGGTGTATGATTAAGAATAAAATAGTTAATACTACACTATAAGTTTTAATATCTTTTTCCTCAAGTTTATGACTTCCTTATTTTTATTTTATGTTTAATTTAATTTTTAAATATTTAAGTAAGTAGTTAAAGAAAAAAAAAGTATTTTATTTATTCTTTATTAATATTAATGAGAAAAAATATTTACACACAAAATATTTATACCAAAAATAACAAATATGGTATTACAAAAGCAAAAAAATATATGTAAGGCTTAATTAATAATATTTTATTTTGAATATTTTATTACTTTTTTTTGTTTTAGACTTGAAATAAGCTTTAACAATGCATGAATAAAGAATAGTGCACGCACATATCAGTAGTGGTAATAGCACTTGCTGTTATAAAAAAACATTAAATTATGTTATGTTTTAGTTTACACTTTTTTGATATTTATGTGAAAACGGTAGATTAAAAGTATAATAACTCATATATATTTAGAATGGGCTAATTATTGGCTTTCATTTGATACCCATATTGTTACAATACAATTTTTTTTTTTTCATTCCTCCGCCATATTTTTTTTGCAGACGCCATATTGAAATATTATATACTTAGCCTATGTCACTCCGACAGTTATGACGAATCCAATGATACCTCATACATACGCTCGAAAAACATAAACCTCCTTCGGACAGTCTGCTAAAAAAGTCCTGTACCTACCTATGTAAGGTAGGGTTGCCAACAATCATTTCAACAAACTTAAGATTCAATGTTACAAAAATCAGGATGCAGTAACAGAGTAGCAAGATTTCAATTTATATGTATAAAAAATAATTATAAAACAAATAAAACGATTATAAAACAAAAAAAAATGATTATAAAACAAAATTAGCATGTAATTTTAAAAATTCATGACTGTATCGAGGTGCTTTAAAAATCTGGACCCTTCTTAAAAACTATCCAGGACAATACATGATACCCCAAAATCAGGATATAAGATTGGATAAGATAATTTATTCAATAATTTGCAGTACAAGACAACAAGATACAAAAGCTTTACAAAAAGTCTATGTAACACTAAACACATGTGCCTGCCTGCACTAGGGTTAGGTACTTACTACAGGACTCACTCTGTGTTGCAGGTTGCAGGCTAAAAGAGCTAGCATAATATATATGTCCTAGGAGAACAGTATAGTTGACAAGACAACCCGAAGGCCTCTGAAGGCCTGCTCCACTTCTCTGATAAATTCCTGATAACTTAAGTGACAAATATCAGCAGAAACTTAATAAAATATATTGGTGAAACGGGTCTTTAGTATTTAATTGGTCATTAGTTCACCTATGTTTACGTTATATACCATGTGTAACCTAGTTTAATATGATTTACTTGCTTAATGCGCTGCACAAATATGTTTGTGCCCACATTTTATCACTGACTACATATGTTTGTTACCTTGGTGGTATAATTTAATGACTGATTACCAATACTTTAAATAAAGAGATATTATTAAAAATTGAATATACCTTTTTGAACATGAAACTACCGTTAGACTCACTCATATTAAATGATATTGTAACAGATAACTCACGTCTTAAACCGAGTTTAGCTCGACATGTTTCGGGCTATTTCGTAGCCCTTCTTCTCAGGAGCACGCGACTCGGCGGCTGCCGCAACACGCACACTACGCGCATTTTTATCGTCATTTTTATTGTCAATGTCTAATGTAGGGTAGCACATAACACTAACAACATCGCTCCGTAAAACAATACTAAATACTCGTGCTGCGTCATCGGTTGGTGTGAACGTGCCTTTACGGAGCGATGTTGTTAGTGTTGTGTGCTACCCTACATTAGACATTGACAATAAAAATGACGATAAAAATGCGGGTAGTTGTGCGCCGGTGTTAGTTTCGTCGGGCAGTCGCGCGAGCAGAGCGGTGCCGCGTAGTGCGCGTGTTGCGGCAGCCGCCGAGTCGCGTGCTCCTGAGAAGAAGGGCTACGAAATAGCCCGAAACATGTCTAGCTAAACTCGGTTTAAGACGTGAGTTATCCGTTACAATATCACTTAATTTTGAATATACCTAACAAATTTGTTAGCAAGTTGAGAAATATGTAAATTTGGTACATTTAAAAAATACAAGATTGTGAAAAGCTGTAGGTATAGATTATAGAAGTGTGAAACTTACTAAAACTAGCTGAAAAAAAAAATTCAACAGACAGTCGCGGTTTTTTTCAATGTGGTAAACTAAACGTTATTTATTGTAAATCGCGATAAATTCGAGATCATTTTATACATCAATAATTCATTACAAGCAAATATTGCTATCGCTACTATAAAACACTCAACAACTTTGATACAAGTATTGATAAGGCAATCATACTCATGAGCTAAACGGCTGTGCAATTGATAACTTTGCCTCAGTGACCCGATCAGCTCCAAGAGTGGCATACGCGCGACTTCCATTGCCATTTATAAATTGAAAAGTTAGTGCTTTGCTTATTCTTTTTTTAAACAAGTGCGCTGTGTGCCAGTTCTAAATTGGCTTTCATTAAAAAGAATAACTGCTACTGTAGTACTTTATGGTCCGCGTTTTTTTAGTAGCCAGGAGTTCCGCTAGCGTGATACTGGCCAGTTTAACTGATAAATTAACACCGATTTTATTTTTATTAAATACATATTGTTTTGTTTATTCACTTTGCGTTAGATGAAATAAATAGGTGCGCGTAGGTTAGGTAGTCACCAGCACGAATATCTGTCTGACACAACAGAGCGTGTACTATATAAATCTGATACCTACGACTCTATTTCTAAGACCGGCAGGACGTGTCAGATATTTTTGCACACTGCTGTGGGAGACTGTAACCTACCTACTAAAAATGTAATTCAGACGGCTGGAACCTTGATGATGGCTAAAAAGCCAAGATTGCTGATAGTTGATTATTAAATACCTACTGTTATTAGTAAAATAGACTTAGGGGCTGTTTCATCACCCATTGATTTATTTTAATTGACGGATAAATAAAATTACTCTTCCTAAATTAAACCTCCTAAGACCCAATCTATTTTTAGGACATTTGTAATAGCGATCCAGTGTCCGTATTTTAGGTACATGTACTTGCAGCCCAGAACTTTGAATTGTTATATCAGCGATCAATATCATCAGCGACATATTTAAGAAAGTAAAATTCTGATTCACGCATATTTCGAAGCACCGGACGTGTCTTTAGTCTATGCCATAATTTTAGGACCTTGGGTGGATATTTCACAAATTTATATATTTAGTTGGGCGCTGGAATAAGCACGCTTTCCGGTCCTAAAAATAGGCCGTTGGGCCTTAGGAGGATAATCAATGGATGGTGAAACACGGGGTTAATATAAAAAAAACGTATTTATTTGTTTAGTTAGACTTTAATTTAGTACCTACTTATAGTAAAGATAATTCGGGACGGCACTTAACGTCGAAGTAATTTTAGCAATATAACATGATTAAAGTCCTGAATCTGTTACCTCCTAAGACCTAGAGTACGAAATTATGAACATAACTGTTTAACCTAATGTCAACTCTTCATGATTGTCATTATGTTTGAAATTCTTTAAAAAAAAATTACGTGGGGTCTCAGGAGCTAAAGCAAAAGTTTTTAAACTTTATATTGGTACAATAAATACTAGCTGTGGCCCGCGACTCCGTCTGCGCAGCATTCGCTTATCGCTCTCCCCGCAGGTACTATGCAGTTTTCCAGGATACTAAGTTTTTGGAAAAAAATATTTATTAATACAAGCTTTTTTTTGCTGACTGTACCATTGTCACTCAAACTACATTTGCATGCCAAATTTCAAGGCAACCCAACTACTAGAAGTTGGTCGAATTTAACTTGCAAGATTTGATTACAGACAGACAGACAACGGGACAGGTGAAACTAAATAAAATCTTGTAAAAATTTGCCTATATTCTTCCTCGGGTCTCCAACTGTCTCCATACCGAATGTCGTTTAAATCGGCCCAGCGGTTGAAGCGTGAAAAGGTAACAGGTATTAGTAGGGATAAAGTGGGGATGTTCTATAATAAGTTGTTGTTGCTGTTGTTGAATCTGTGTACACGTTTGACCTTGTCCGACAACTAGTGCCATTTTAATAATAAACTTGATAAAGATGGAACATAGGTACTTGCGTCATTCATAGATTACACCTTACATTACACCTAGTAGTTAATACCGGGATTAATATTATCGCAACACCGAAATACTTACTTATTTGTCACACTATTCGTTTTTATGATATGGATATTAACTCTTGTTCCTTCATATATGGACTGAACTGACGCCAGAATTATCGTGTAACCAATGTAGGTAATAGGTACATTTAACTTTCATCGGTCCGGATCATCAGTCCGTCAGTCCGTGAAGGTTACACTACACGATAATTCTCTCGTCATTTTTACCAGAATGATGGACTGAACTGACGCCTGAATTATCGTGTATCTAACCGATGAAATCGAATACATTTAATTTTCATCGGTCTGTCAGTCCGTGAAGGTAAGGCTATAAGGGGCTGTTTCACCATCCATTGATAAGTGTTAACTGACGGTTAAATGTGATGCCGTCTCGATTTGTTTTCGAATAGACGGAGACGGCATCACATTTAACCGCCAGTTAACACTAATCAATAGATGGTGAAACAGCCCCTAATTCTCTCGTCATTCTTTCCAGAATGGTGGACTGAACTGACGCCAGCATTAGCGTATAACCGATGTCATTGAATACATTTATCCTCCTTAGCCCTGGCGTACCAATTTACACCATGAATAATGGCCGAATGTACTTTATAAAGTACAAATTGTTCATTGAATAAAGAACGACTAGGTCTTAAGCACTAAGTTTGTTAAAAAAAGTCAGGTCAGGACTCAGGAGGTTAATTTTCATCGATCCGGATCATCAGTCCGCCAGTCCGTGAAGGTTACACGATAAGCACTAGCCAGCACTATAAGAAAGTATGCAATTAATAATAATATCTTGTGTTTTACTAAAATTGTTATGTTGACTATGTTTTTAGCTAAGTTTAAGTTTAAGGTACGAGCACATATCCATATCTGCGCTCATAAGTTTAAGGTTTATTTTAATAATAGCTTATTGCAGTGCCCTTACAGGGTTTGATTCAGTATTTTGTATTGTTTCAAAGCAAATAAATGAGTTTGAGTTGAGTTTGAGTCATTCTTAGCAGAATGATGGACTGAACTGACGCCAGAATTAGCGTGTAACCGATGTTATTGATTGACATAGGCGTATGTTGAGGGGGGGCCGGGTGGGCCATGCCCTGCCCACCCCAGTATGTTGGGCTACTGATTCGAAGTTCTATTAATACTAATATCTGCACACAAAAATCCAGCTCCCCCCCAATGGAAAATAAGCCTAGATACGCCAATGTTGATTGAATACATTTAGTTTTCATTAGTCCGTCAGTTCGTGAAGGTTTCACGATAATTCTCTCGTCATTCTTGCCAGAATGATGGACTGCACTGAAAGTCGTAGATATTTATGCACGCTTTGATGTAGCAGATACTGATGCTAGCGACTCTACATACCTGCTCTACTTTACATTTTCTTATCATTTTTATTATTCTTCAACAATAAACGTTTCTTATTTCTTATTTAAACATAAAGTTAATATAAGATTATCTTAACTGGGGTAAATGATTTACCGGTTCAGCTGTTTTATTGTTTTACTATTAAGATTGTTCCACCAGATTTATTATATTTTACCTAATATAATAACATTAATTTCATTTGAGGCATTAGATTCTATAAATCAGAAAACACATTCATTCAGTCAAAAAGGATTTTTGAAAATAAAATAATTACAAATAAAAATACTTAAAAACTACAATATAAAATTAAAGAAAAAATACATGAAAAGAACAATAATAATATAGGGATGTATGGGGTCCCTTAGTTACAAAACTAAAACTAAACATGTAACCATATGTACAGTGTGTATGACAAGATCGTGACCGGTAGTTTTTATTTTTTAAATGGCACACATTAAAAAAAAGTACTGGCTGAATAGCATGGTCTTTAACGTACAATGCTCTGTAAAAATAAAAATAAAAAAACTTGTCAGTTTCCCGCCAAAAGCACATTTTCCAAAATGAGTGCCGCGTATGCTACACGGTATGAAGCAGTTTTCCTCTGTTTACATCCGAAAGGACCCAAAATGTCTCGCGATCGGGCCGCTTAGTACATGAATAAGTCGAAGGCGTTTGTGAACAAGTGGGTGAAAAGATACTCGGAAACAAAAAACGTCGACGACTTACCAGAACGCGGGAAAACAAAATCAACCTCTTCTGCAGAGAATAAGCGGATTTTACAAATATTTATGAAAAATCCACTTTTATCTTTGCGTTTTGGGCAAGAAAAGTTAAAGAAATATGGTTTATCTATATCTATAGATACAATACGAAGACGTTTGATGGAAAATGGATTCAAATTTCGAAGTACTATGAAGAAACCGCTCCTTACTGAAAAACACACGGGAAAGAGACCGTCTTGGGCGAGTGAAAACAAAAACCGGGATTGGAACAATATAATATTTTCAGATAAAGCTTCATTTTGGGCAGCTAATTATTCAAATAGGGCTTGGTCTACGGCTGATAACAGATTGCTCGTGCGGACCGTCAAGCACCCAGTAAAGGTGCATGTTTGGGGATGCTTCTCAAAACAGGGTTTTGGCCTTTTGCACTTGTTCACTGGTTCACTGGATGCCCTAAAAATGACGAAAATTTATGAAAAGGCATTGTTACCTTCCGCTAAGAAGATGTTCTCAAGGCATAATGCTTCATGGATCCTGCAAGAAGATAATGACCCTAAACACCGAAGTCGGGTTTGTACTGCGTGGAAGGCCGAAAATGGCATCGATGTTTTGGATTGGCCCTCACAATCACCCAATGCCAATCCAATAGAAAATGTATGGGCGTGGATGAAGCTGAAATTACGAGGAAAAAATACTGTTAGCGTTGCTGATCTATCTCGAGAACTGAAGTCCATATGGAGGTCTTTACCTCGCAGTTACGCTGAAAATTTAGTTGAAAGTATGCCTCAAAGATGCCAAGCGATTATAGACAATTCGGGAGACTGGACACCTTATTAAAAATAAAGCATGAAAGTGTAATTCATTAACTATATAATTATAGAATTTCGCATCATAATTCTTTTACTTTTTCGAAGTTTTACCGGTCACGTTCTTATCATACATAGTGTAACTTTATCTACGTTCAGGAAGTGTAGAATGCTTTCTCTGTCATAAATTAAATTAAATCAATTATGTCATCGTCACAAAGCATCATTGGCATATCTATATATATATTATTATTCAGGGGGGCCCCTGACATGCATGATTTTTGTGTGAAGATATCAGTATTATAGAATTTCGAATTGGTAGCCCAAACATCCTGGGGTGGGCACGGCCCGCCCCTATATACGCCTATGAAAGCAATTGTGTCGATGTTCTGTTGGATGAGCGCTACGATATTTACAAGTTAAAGTGGTGACTGGTCAGTAGTTAATAGAAAAGATCGAAACAAGTCTGACCGTTCCTGACTTATAATCATAATCGTGAGTTCTTTACTAATAATTCTTGTTATTTCCAGAAGTGAAAATATTTTTGTTGCTTTCAGAACAATGGCCTCATCAATCCTTATAACCGGTGGCGCGGGGTACGTCGGCTCTCATACAGTGGCAGCCCTCCTCGAACAATCAGAGCCCTATGAAATAGTCGTGGTGGACAACGTCTCGAATGCCTACATGGCTGAGGATCAGATGAAACCCGAACCAATAAGGATCGTGGAGGAACTCACTGGGAAGAATGTGCATTTTTATAATGTCGATATACGAGATGCAGAGAAGCTGAGTGAGGTGTTTAATCAGGTTGGTAATAAACCGGTAGACGAAGCGTTGGCAGGCCTCCCACCACAGTACCCGGCGAAAAATATTGCACATGGGTCTTAGAAAAAAGACAATACAACACAAAAAGACAAATGTTCACGACGATAAAGTTTGGATATCTATAGGGAGCTGTTGCAACTACTAAAAAAAGGATAGTTCCCTCTTTTTCCTAAAGATGCCATCGTACAATTTAAAGTTTTGGGAGGTTTCAACAACTCTTTATTATATGTTTTCATCTAAATGCGTCCGTACTCTATTGCACCTGTACAGCGACTGACAAACGTCACATACATAAGTAGTGTGTGACAACGCTCTACGAAGCCGAAATTAGCCGACTAGCCGAGTCTCTTTCCAAAAACCGATGTGCAAACTTCGTGCAAGTTGATATGGAGAATGAGAAAAGTATGAATTGTAGGTATCGGTTTCGACGCACGGGAATGATCGATCAAGCAAGTCAAGTCAAAGACTTAGGACTTTTGTTTGGTTGTTTTACATGTGGAAACTTTTTTAAAATCTCTAGTGTGAGGTGGGGTGGGGGCAGCTGTCCCTGTTCCCCCCTGGCGACGTCCTTGTGTTCAACAGTGGACGTCTTCCAGCTGATGATGATGAAGTACCTCATCACCTCCCCTAGTAGTCCTACCTAGTAGTACTCCTTTATAGGAACGTGTGGAGGTATCAAGCTGAAATTAATACCAAATGTTACCTCTTGCAGCAGTGAAAAAATAAAAATTCTTAATCAATGCAATCAAAAGGGGCGCGCCAAAGTTCGCATACTTTTCGCTAGTCATACTGTAAGGTTTGTCCGAATTATCGTTTGTCATAATTTTTTTTGTACCGGGAGACGAGTTGTCGGTAGGCCTCCAACAAGATGGAGCGACGACGTTAAGATCGCGGGATCGCGGTGGATGCGGACAGCACAAGACCGGTCTGAGTGGAGAGCCTTGGGGGAGGCCTATGTCCAGCAGTGGATATCTGACACGATGATGATGATATTTTTTCCCCACTGATACCTTAAATTTTTCTGAAATTTTTAAATAGACATTCTATAGAAAACTATGGGTTAGCTAGGTTAGGTTTTTTTCATAACAATTCTGAACAAGTATTGGATTCAGTGTAACCGAAACAGTGTACAATCCGTCTTAGAAAAACCTTCGGGTTTCGGGGAAATCGGAAGGATTCGTTAGTAGAAAATGACAATTTTTCACTTGGTAGCAATCCATCACGCGAAGAGTGCACTCGTTGTGTTTTCATTGATTTATATAGAGCAGTTAAAACCACCAGTTACATTGTTTATTTAGTTTGTAATTTTTCGGAAATTGACTTCCGTGGCGAGTCAACTTAAACAGGGTATTTCTGTAAATAGCCAATCACGGGAAATTGTTTATAATGTATATAAATATTTAGTAAAGAAGCTGAAAGTTTAAAGAAAAGTGTTGATCGTAAATATTTTAATAAGGTTCAAGACCGAGTTATAGAAGCAACGGGAATTTTGAAAAGTACATTAAAATAATATTAAACGAAGCCAGACCAAAAAATTCATTTGACATACCCAAGAGAGCTAGATACCGTATACTCGTAACAACAGCTCTATATACTTCAAAATAAAAGTAGTGTGTTAAGGCGGGGTGTTCGCTACTTAAATTAACGATGGAAGAATTCTAAAATGCTGATTTCGTTTTATTTGTACCATGACAAAAAGTCATATTGTGTTAAAATTAGAAAAAGATAAAGAAGCCAGTAAGGTTTATTTTCTACTGATGGTTATTCTTTACATAACTTTTTATGGTAATTTTGAAAAGTTTTGTAAGTTGATATAGAACAGAATCGCATATCACGATCGCGTGTCATCGTCTATAACCGAAGCATGCTTCTAAAATCCGAAGGCTCTTTAAGAGTTCACGGAGTGTATGTTCTATTCCAGCACAACATAGAGTGTGTCATCCACTTCGCAGCGCTGAAAGCTGTGGGGGAGTCTGTGGCGAAACCTATGGAATACTATCAGGTCAACATATCCGGGACTTGCACGCTTTTTGATGTAAGTATTTTGGACTAATGAGCAGCGGCGTCTTTAGCTTAGCCCATGTAGCGCCCGTGTGCAATTATTACTTTAACGCCATCTAGGAAGCGCGCGGTCCAAATGGAATAGGTACAAAGTGCCGCGGCCGGCGCCCCTAACACCGCTGCACCCGTGTGCAACGCACACCCTGAACTAGACACTTGGCACCCATAGCTTAGATACAGCAAAAAATTTTTTTTTTACATTATTTCACTTGTTTGTATCTGTGTGTGCATGTGTTGTGAAAAAATTAAGTTTTTATCTATCTATTTGTAAGTAAAGGCGCCTCTGCTAATGAGCCTTAAGCTTAGTTTGGACCTGCAAGTTTTTTTTTTCAAATTGTATTACATTGCGAGGCAGTAAAGTAGTTGAAGCCGTGATGGCTTAGTGGTTGGTCCTATCGCCTCTCCAGCAGAGGATCGTGGGTTTAAACCAGGGCTCGCACCTCTGAGTATTTCGAAATTCACGTGCGAAATTACATTTGCAATTTACCACGAGCTTTACGGTGAACAAACCTGCACCCACCTAAGAAGCAATTCAATGGTGTGTGTGAAGTTCCCAATCCGCACTGGGCCCGCGTGGGAACTACGGCTCAAGCCCTCTCATTATGAGAGGAAGCCTGTGCCCAGTAGTTGCATGTATATGTATAGGCTGGGACAATGATGATGATGATGCAGTAAAGTAAACTACCTCTACTCTCCGCTGAAATAATCTGGATTAAATAAATTTAAGACCGATGTTATAAAATCGACTAGAATGTGGCCTTCTCATAGTGTAGGGCAAACCTTGGCTTATCGGTGATACTGTGTTATAATATAATCTTACGCTGAGCTCACAATGGTGAAATGCAAGCATTAAATCGCTACCAACCCGTTTGCAAGCATCAAAGCTAACAGCTGCCATCGATTTTATAGCTTGCATTTGATGATAACCTAATATCACACAATTACCAAGTATCACCGATAAGCCAAGGTTTGCCCTAGTTCAAGTCTCTTAACCAATTAGAAACTATTAAATATATATTTTTTAAAGATAATGCGTAAACACGGCGTGTACAAGTTAGTGTACAGTTCCTCCAGCACGGTTTACGGCGAGCCGCAGATGCTGCCCATCAACGAGTCGCACCCCACAGGGCTTGGCATGACCAGCCCCTATGGCAAGTCTAAGTTCTTCTGTGAAGAGATCATGAAGGACATCTGTAGGAGTGACACGGTGAGCAAAGATATTATGAAAATGAAGAATATCGCCAAATTTTGATTTATATCAAGCTGTGGAATCGGCTAGCGACCTCCACCAGGCAATTTCCCACCGTGGGATTTTTTTGGGAAAGTTTGACGAAAATGTGGGTCACACCTTCTTCTATAATAAGTACTTGGGAACATGCAAAGAATTGTTACTATTTATGTAGCTTCCAATATTTTTGACTTTCATTCTCACTCTTTGTCGGTCCCTAGCTGAATGCTCCTCTCATCCACTCAAAGATTGACTGGTAGAAATTCCTTAAAGAGATAAGTTCGCCTTGTACATATATCTCAGAGTTTGAAAATTGTATTTGTTTCTTTCCTTTTGTACATTAAAAAGTTTACATACATACATACAACTTTCATACATAAACTTAAAAATATTATATATTTCTTTATAATTTTGTAAATGTGTTTTCTCTTTTTTTTTGTCATGATGTGTTGGCTGAATAAACATATTTCTATTCTATTCTATTCTATTCTATATTGTTTAAGAAATGGACAGTGGTGTCGCTCCGTTATTTCAACCCGGTGGGGGCGCACCGGAGCGGCCGCATTGGCGAACACCCTTCCGGCATACCGAACAATCTCATGCCTTATATATCACAGGTTTGTAAACAATTCCATATTTACCAAGAGTGCAATACAATACAAGTAACAGTCAAAGTCAAAATATTATTAAATTTAGGCAAGCACTTATGAATGTCAAAAAAAAACTACCGCCAGTGTTCGGCGAACCCCGAACTAGGCTGAGCCTGTGTCTTAGGACCCAGAGAGTCGGTTTACGTTCGGATAACTATGTAGAAACATGGTAGAAACAAAGAAGAACAAGTTAGAAAGAGTTACAAGATTAAAACATTGTTTTTAAACAGTCATGCGTGCGTGTGTGTGTGTGCGTGCGTGTGTGTGTGCCTGTGTCTGCTGTGCGTGTCTCTCTCTGCGTGTGTGCGCACGTGTGTGTCGGTCTGTACGTCTCTCTCTCTCCCTCTGTGCGTGTGTGTATGCGCGTGAGTGTAATGTATCATATTACAGTTACCGATTACCTCCTTCCAGGTGGCAGTAGGCCGTCTCCCGGAGCTGTTGGTGTTCGGCGCGGACTACGAGACGCCGGACGGCACCGGCGTGCGCGACTACATCCACGTGGTGGACCTGGCGGAGGGACACGTCAGCGCCATCCGGCTGCTGCGCCTCCCCAGCACTGCCGGCTTCCACGCCATTAATTTAGGTAACTTAGTGTACTAACTTAGGTAACCGAGTGTATAAACTTCGGTAACCCAGTGTACAAACTTAGGTAACCCAGTGTACAAACTTAGGTAACCCAGTGTACCATCAACTTAGGGTCTCCCGACATCTATCGATGCGGAATCGAATTCGATCGACCAAAAAACGGTTTATGTCCACGCAATAAGAGCGAAAGTCTTCCCGTCGGTCAACGTCTTTTCGCATCGGCCGAGCCGATCGACAACTTTTTCGCCCTTATTTCGTGGACATAAAGAGTTTTCTGATCCTGATGTGGGGAGGCCCTTAGGTAACCCGGTGTACCTCAAAAAAAAAATCATCAAAAAAAAATGAAAAAATTATTCGGAACACACACATAAATAATAGATACAGAACAAAAACATAATAATAATAATGTGGAATAAAATAAAATGACAATACAAAAAAATAAAACTTAGGTAACCCAGTGTACTGAGTACCATCAACTTAGGTAAGCCAGTGTACTGTGTACCATGAACTTAGGTAACCCAGTGTACTGTGTACCATCAACTTAGGTAAGCCAGTGTACTGTGTACCATCAACTTAGGTAACCCAGTGTACTGTGTACCATCAACTTAGGTAACCCAGTGTACTGTGTACCACCAACTTAGGTAACCCAGTGTACTGTGTACCATCAACTTAGGTAAGCCAGTGTCTAATTAGGTTTTTGTAAACCCCGCGACCACGCCCACGTCCCCCCCCCCAAGTAGTCAGGCTCCTTGAGATTGAAAATTTAGGATAGTCGGAATACAAATAACCTGTTAAAGTTCGATGAATTTCGGAATACTTTCAAAAAAATCGCATAACTGTTAGGGTAGCTAAAGTAGGTAGTAGGTATTGTTACAACTAAGTAACTATTGTATTCAATAATATTACTTTTGTAATTTTTATTCATTTATAAAAAAAAACTTTCAGGCACTGGCGTCGGTTACTCAGTCCTACAGATGATAAAGGCATTTGAGGAAGCGAGCGGCCGCAAAATTCCGTACAGGATCGTGGGCCGTCGCGCAGGAGACATAGCTGCGAACTATGCTGACGTCTCGCTCTCTCTCAAGCTGCTTGGTTGGCGCACGACAAGGACGCTAGATGACATGTGCAGAGACACTTGGAGGTGGCAGAGCGGTAACCCTCACGGGTTTAAGAAAAGCTAATCGGGCTTTGTTAGATTTCGAAAAGACTTGTTTTCTTCACTGAGCTAGCACTTATTTTTTTTACATTACTCGTACTAATGTTATCATCATTATCAGGGGTCGGACAAAAAGTGCAGATGACGTAAAAATGACTTAATCTTGCACACAAGATGATGTTTTTATTTAAACTACCGTGTGACATGTAGTAACAAATTAGCATTAATGAAGTAACAAAATAATCGTAAATAAATCAAAGGAATTCAGTGAATAAAATAAATTTCATATCGTTTTATAAATACGTTGATAAATGGTAATTGTTTATGATAATCAAAAATACTATTTGAAATCACCTATAAGTGGTTTGACGTCGTCGGCATTTTTTGTCCGACCCCTGATCATTATCTAATTATCAGTCAGAAGTACGTCCACTATTGAAAAATGCCTCCTCATTCAACCGCGTACCCATGACTGATAAATTCGTAGTATTCGGCCGTGTTCTGGATTTAATTGCACAAAGAAACTACAAGCATAGCTCTCTTTACAGCTCATTTCGCGACTCTATGCCCCTAAAAGGCCAACAGAAAGAAAGGGTACTTAACTCAGTGAAAACAAGTCTGTTCGAAAGGTCTTTTGACATACATAAAGGCCGTACAACAGGAGTTTAGCTTTCTTGCCAAGGGCAATTCAGATTCGGCCTTATACAAAAGTATGATACATGTTTTTTTATGTTTATAGGATCCTATAACAAAGAGTAGAAAATATATCAAAGAGTAACTAAACGTTTCTCTAAGTCTTAAGTGTTGCCTGCCATATTCAAATACTTTACGTCAAAAATGTGACAGTTGCGTAGAGAGTGGCATCCTCTTAGATTTCTACTCTTTATTGGGTTACATTATTTTATTTTTTAGTCTTTCCAGTGACGATTTGTATTTTCAACACTGAAGCTTACTTTTAAGTTAGTTTAAACGCCGTAACCACTGAATCGATTGTCATGAAATTTTGTGTGAAATTAGAAGTCCAGAATAAGTAATAATAATAACATACCTTTTATCCGAAAAAAATTAACTGTTCCCCAGGGAGGACGAAAACTTTGATTTGTATTCTAAAAAACGATGTCAACTAAATCAACAGGGCCGGATTTAGAGGTGCGGAGGCAACAGAGGAGTGAGGACCAAAACTATTTATTTTCCAAATAAAATGAACAGTATAATTATGTTTATACAAATTACTATAGGTAAAGGTAAAAAAAACAAAAAAAAATATCAAAAGAAAAGTTGTTTACTACTGTTTATTAGTCGGAATTCGAAATAAAAATCCGTATTTTCTATTGTAGGGGCCCCTTTTTGTGAAGTGCGGGGGCTGTAGCCCCGGATGCCCTCCCCTAACTCCGGCCCTGTAAATCAAGTTGTGAAATGATTGTAAAAGTTTTAATCAATCTAATTTAAGGCGAGCGAAGCCGCGGACAACAGCCAGCTGTTGAATAAAATAGAAACCAAAGCAATTATTTTTAGTGATATAACGAAACGAATTTTAATCGAATACGGACTTACTTAGTTATTTATTTAAGTATTTTATATTTTAACAATGCGTTCCTAATATGTTGCCATAATTATGTTTGTAGCATATTTACATTTACTATTTATTTTATTGGAATTGATACCAAAGCGTTACCAAAATATAACAAACGTGCCAGTGAATTTTAATGGAATTTTACTAAAAATATTGTGCTGATCAAGCATTTAATTGTGCATTATTATGAATGCGTACAAAATATGTAGAATCTAAATCGTACATCTACATTGTAGATCATATTCTATAATGCGTACAATCGAGGGTATAAATATTTATCGCGTCAAAAATGTGCAAACGCCAACCTTATAATTAGTGACAGAGGTGTACAGATATTTTCGACGTCTTGGTAATAATGGTCGAGGAAACTGAATCGCGTACCATAATGGAAACTCTTCACAATCAGTTTCACGCTGATCACTGGATTATCCATGTTGTGACCATGATGGGATGTCAATATGACATCAGTACCTAGTTAGTATAAAGGTTCCACCCAGTACGCGATTCAGTTTGTTTAACTGTACATATTACATATATTTTTTACCTTGATTATACCAAGTAGGGTATAAAATATTCTGCTTTTAATTTCAAATATTGTCATGATGTTAGTATAATTTTGTTCTCGAGTAAGGAAGGTTTGTTTAATGTTTTTACAAAATGCAAATGATTCCATATTATGTTTCCAGTAAATTACTATTTAGTTACTACCGCTCTAGATTTTCCTCGTTTTATTTTTACATAATGCATTTATGTAATTGCAATTTACGTATTTCTGGAACCATTCCATTTCTTTCACATTGCAAATGCATTTCACAGAATATATTTATTTCTAGGTGCTACTTATAAAATAGTTTTATTTTGCGTTGACTTATTATTGTACATTTCAACTTGTTATGAATAAATAAAAATATTTTTCAATACAAATAACATTGACGTTTTATGACTTGTCAAAACTAGGTTCCCATAGATTTTGTATGGTGATCATGATATTTATGGTGATGCTAAACTGTAACGTGACTTGTTAGTCTACGGCGTACCAAATGGACGATGATTAATTTCAAAGCTACCTACAAAAAAAAATACAATTTTACAGTTATTTCAATATTATGTATCTGGTTTTCCGGTTTTTTTTTATATTAGAGCTATGATTTGGAATTATTGGTAATGATGTCAAATACCTTACTTTAATGCAAGTATTCTCCTCTCCATTAACACTAGTGCAACAGTGAATAATTTATGACAACAGCGAGTTAGAAAGGAAAATAAAACATGTATATTATTGTAATCCTTTGTATTATCTAAAATTACAAATCTTTCATAATTTCAATCATTAAAAACTAGCTTCATGTGATATTTCAGCACATTCATATTCCTGTCTAAAAATATCTATTCGCTTTACATTTTTACAACATTTTCTAACATTCAGCTCCATACAACGTTAATAAATCCTAGATATATACATATTTTATTTAAATAAATATTGATGCCAATTAGTCAAGTTATACATAAAAAATTATGGCAATTATGAATGACTGAAATACGTTTATCTATACCCAATGACATGAGATCGGGCACCAGTGAATGAAAGTAACGTTTCTGCCGCCATATTAACGCATTCAGCGCTTTGAACGCCTATAAGCGTTTTGCTGACTTTCACTTAGCGCCTTGTATGCTACTGTTCATATAACATCATTACCTATTTTATTACTATGAACCACTATGAACGCTGCGCTCGGCTCGAGGCACTGAGCGAAGTCCGGCGGAACTTCAAAAATAAAAATGCCGACGGTGAATGCATTAACCCACAAGAAAACGATACAATCGCACATTAGATAATTCACGATCTCATGAAACTAGGTATAGTATAGTTACAGTATCAAAGTATCCTGAGTAGCAAATTTTACATTTGGAATGTGTATAAAAATAATGCTTAAAAGTTTTGAGCTGCCAGTTACTTCCGACATGAAACTGATATGAGTTTTTTTTTCTAGAAGATCGTTAAAATTGTATGGAGCATTCAAGGGTGTAAAAAAGAGGGACAAAATACAGATAAATAGAATGAAAAGTTAATCATCTGTCACTCTTGTCAGTGACCGTGGTTGCGCGCGCAGACGGGGTATGTATACAAGACTTCTAACAGGTGGCAAAATCGCCTGTTCGTTTTATTATTTTAATAGGGTAAATCGTCAATTACTGGCCACCTTATACTAAAAATGAATTCTATTTATAGGTGACCTGAATTCATTGTTATATAAGGTGACAAGTAATTCCCTACACATGTAAAATAAGCACTCTCTTTAAAATGTGTCAACAAATAAAAACCTTAGCACTAGATGTCTTAACGCGTTACATCGCAAAGTACCAAAGTTTTTCGTTTTAGGTCACTTACAGCATTTTGTTAAAAAAAACTTTTCCTTCTGATTTATCTTGGGAAGTAAGAAAATTAACTTACAAAGCAATAAATCAATGGCGTTAAAAAACACTATTTCTCTATACAAAAATATATTTACCAAGTTGTTAAGCACTGAGACCAAAATTGTGCTGAACTCTAAAAAGCTTAAAAATTAAAATTATAGCGTATTGATAATCGAAAATAAAAAAGTACGTTTAAAAAGTATTAAAAAAAACCTTATGCCAAAATCAGTTCCTTGAATTTAGCTCAAAATACATACGTAAATTCACAATTTTACTTAAAAGAAATAATACACACTTTATGACTTTATTTGATGTGATAGATAATGAATCCGATGGTTAAGGCACATTTATACAAAGCAAGTGTTTCAGCTATTGCATACAATATTATTTCATTGTACTCAATTGGCAAGTGACTTACCTCATGTAAATGGGTATTCAAAATGACAAATTATTCTGGTTGATCGGCAGAAATTGCAATGTCAATGTCATACATAACCTAAATGCAATACGAATCAAGCAAATAAACATTTCATTTAATTAAAACCAAGTGTTGTTGAGTCTTTAAAAATAAACAGTATAACATGAAAAGCGTTCACCAAACTACTGATGTTTTCTTACATTATCTATTACATAGAATTTATATTTTTGAGAAACAAAACATCCTAACTTCAAACCAAGCAAAGCATGGAAACTAGAATGTAGTGTTACAATAAAAATATTTTCCTGGGTGAAGTAAGGAATGTATCAACCACTTCAGTGAAATATCATTAGCTGTTATACGTACTACAAACCAGTATAATCAATTAAAGCCCCCCTCCCGTTAAAACTCGAAGCTGTTTAGAATCAACATAAGCCAATACAAACACTAAAATAATATAACTTTGGCAGCAGTCGGGTAAAAAATGTTTTGATATTTCTATTACTTTCAGTTGCTATTATCAATCACAATATTTGCCTACGACCAATGAGATTACTGAAAATCGTTCACACTCCTCAATCCACCATCCTAATTTATGAAAACTTTTCTAGTATGATACATAATTATTTATTATATTCACAAGTATTATTGCGGGATTAACAGCCTTGGTATTATAAATAGTGTCACTATTATGTTCATATTATTGATTAAATTGTACATCGATACATTAGTCATATATTGAAAATTAAACCACAAGATATGGTTACAAGTAACACTTAGGCGGATTTGCGCAGACCAGGGTTAGCTACATTACCCCGAGTTAACTGCTAACCCAAGGTTAAGTAGTGTCAAAATGTATGGAACTGTTATCTATAACCTTGGGTTAACAAATTATTTTTTTAACCATGGACCGTCCAAAGGCCTTTAGATGGAGATATGTTGTTCTCAACATCTTTACGGGCACAGACGTCCGTCATAGATAGTTCTAATGTTATCACATCCATGGAGACACTATTTGATTCCTGATCCACCGTAGAACGATCTCACAGTAATTTGTATAATGAATTCCCTTATCAAATAATGCTATTTCATCGACATTTACTGTGAAAAGATTCTACGGTGGGGTCACGTCACGATTCATAAAAATGTGTCAGGAAAGGTGTAATATTTATTAAGATACTTTTTTTTATTAAATAAATATGGCTAGGACAATTTTACCAGTGTCCAGTGGCTTTTGCCGTTGTTGATGCCGTTGTCTAGAAAACGAAATATGAGAGGTAATGGTGGATGAACAATGACAGCGCGAATCCTAATATGTTACTTGTAAGAAGAAATAGGTACACATCTCCACAGCTTTGACACTTCTTTTGTACAAATGCGTCAGCCACTGAAGTGTGTTAACGAACTGCATTTATTTCTCGGGGCAACGACCTCAATTGTGTCAAAGCAGCGCATTTAATTATGTTAATAATAACATTGTAATCTGATAGGGAACAAGTTAAGCAAATAAATTGTGTCTCATTGTTATAATAACAGTTCAATCGATGTACAAATTAACAATTGTCATTCTTGGATAATAGTAAGGCAACAATTGGTAGAAATACTAGATTACATTGATGTGATAGCACATAGGGACCTCATACCTTTACTCGTAACATTTCGCTGTTAATTGATGTTGTGACTTTCAGCTAACGTTAATTCAACAGTTAAATGCTTTAAATGGTGGAGGATACATTGTGTTACACACCATATAAAACAGTCTCAGGTAGGGCATTTATTGCCTTTGGCTATAGCTCTTGCAACACCTACTAATTTTTTATTGATTGCAGAGTACCTGCTATAAGAAAGGACTCTCTCATAGCCGCATTCTCTTCATCCCAGCCTATATACGTCCCACTGCAGGGCACAGGCCTCCCCTCAGAATGACTTATTTAAAGGTATTAGTTGATTAGCCATCAGAAGAATGTTCAAAGTGAACTGTAGTGGTATAATCAGTTACAAGTAAGGTATGAAGTTTTGGATTAAACAACTATTTTTACAAGACTTTGGCGGTTAGGTAACTTAAGGGTTACGGGAAGGGGGAGTTAACTGCCATACTCAAAGACATCTAATTGGGATTAACTTCAGTCCCAGGAAACGATTTGTCATAGAAAACCGTTACTTTGAGAGCAGGATATATTAAAGATATTTATCACTAATCTTAATACTTTAGATTAGTAGGGAACAAAAACCTGAAAAAAATATGTCTTTAGTTTAGTTGTTGTGGAGTAGTTTAGAAGAGGATTAAATGGTCTTTGAGTATGGCATTATGTGTGCATTCAAAGTATGTTAATCGAAATAGTAATCACTAACGTTTAGTGACTAAACTAATATGCTTCGGCAAATTACATTGTAACTTTGTGTAAGCTTTCTCAGCTAACTTAATTACTATTGGTGTTTATTATTGATTTTTGTGTGAAAATACTGATATTCAGAACATAATGACATTTTAGGTTTTCAGTGCGTTCCGTGCGTGCGTTATGAAAAATGTCTCATATTTATATTTTTTAATGAAAAAACTTTTTGCCCTAATCTAAAAGTAATCAAAATGCTTTAAAAAATTGAGTGAAATTATTTAAAAGAATGATGCAGAGATTCACCATTGCCTATGAATTTAAAAAATGAATGATTTAGTCTATACTGATCTTATGGTGACAAATAACAGCTATGTCCTTTGCTTAAGTCAAAATATAATTTCATGTATCGAGATCACTGTTGGCCTGCTGTCGTTTGTATGGGTGACGTTATTTATTATGATTTGTTGCATAATGTAAGCAATAAGTCTGCTATGAGTCACTATCGCTACAATGATGCTGCCAAGTTTTTTTTTTTTGTAAAGAATAAATCGAAGTTCGTATCGTACCGTCCCGCTGACGCTAATATTATTTAATACGAGAGTGAATGTTATTTTCCACCGGCGAGGCGAGACGAGAATTGAAATTTGTGTGGCGGCCCACGGCGGCTCGCGGCGGGCGCGCGAAAATGCAACAAATTTCAATTCTCGTCTCGCCTCGCCGGTGGAAAATCACCATCAGGATGGCACAATACGAACTTCTATTTTCGAATTTAGTAGTAGCCCTTCAGTACCAATTTACATTGTCTATTTCTATTTTCTTAATGGTAGTAGAATTAAAAGTGACCTGTACAAACGTATCAACAGCCCAGTGTCTTGGGGTATGAAGGGTGCTTACATTGGTGTCTCGTCTAGTGGTGGCTGCTGTGTTAGCCTTCCCGTTTGATGCTCGGCATTTGTGGTGGAGGTTCGGCTAGGCCTTTTACCTGGAATCAATAAAAAAACTTACAGAGGCTTGGCTACTGGCTTTTTTACTGCTTGATCATGTGAGAAAATATTGCTCAGATTTAACCTTATATGAAAACTTATTACGACTAAGTCCTTCTGTCGTGGCTCGTGGGGGCAGTGTGTTAACGTTAACACACACACTGGAGCTCGATCCTGCTGCAGTATTTAGGGAATTATTGCTGGCAGCGCGATGGGCAGCGGCAGGGGCCGAATGTAAATGTAGGTTAAATGCCCTAATGTCAAAGACAGCATACCTTAAGTCTGGCGGCGGTCTTAAGGAAAGCAGGCAGCTGTTCTTGGGAGACGTTGACTTCTCCCGCATACATGAACTCCAGTATTGCTTGCAGATGTAGGTAAGAGACGTCCTTTAGGATTATTATGGGGTGTTTCGATGGGTTCTCCTGTGGGATAAATCAGACAAATGTTTACTAAAACAACCATAGTAGGTCTTAGTGGAACCATCTGGCATTTCTATGCAGTAATGTTGGTTGAAGCTTCTTTAAAAACAATGGTTATTTTCAAAGACGATTTTTTTTTACCTGTCATAGGTCTTGGGTATATTTTAGTAGTATAGTCATAAGGGGGGGTTCCTATCGTTCACGGGACCTGGACACGTGCCCAGTGGAAAAAAGGGGCCTATGTATTTTTCGTTGCAGTGTGATGTCCGGTGTTTTTAGTGATCAAACTATCAATTTATCGAATAATCACTTCTGTGAACACAAACAGCCGAAACAAACAAATTCAGCCTCAGTAAAAGTACTTATGTATTGTAGAGAGTTGTCAACTATTACTATAACGCTTCGGAATAACGACTGTCGCTTAACTATCGCAAACTGTATCACGGGCGGCGCTTATCATCACGTGCACTGAGTTTCATGGTACCGGGCAGCCAGTTGTTGTCAAGCAGGGACGCGCGGATAGCATTTTCGCGCTCGCTCAGTCAAAAAGTTTCGTATCGGCGTTTTACTCACCAAACTAAAATTTTTATCAACTCCCTGCAAAAGGACTTAATAAATTGTCTAAGATTCTCAACAATTGTCCCAAGACAACTTGACGTGAAAACTTAAAAGTCAACTGCTATAAAGCTACTTGCTTATCTGATAGATAAAGTACCTAAGAGCTATTTTTACTTTAATGGATTAATATTAATTAATAAGAACTAACGATGAGCCAAACCGAAAATTACCTAAAGATAACAGGCTCATACATAATAACAGAAGTTGTGTCACATTACACCCATCCTGCATTATGTTTACACAATGCATCCGTCACTAGTGTCTATCAACATTGATATTGGTATGAAACTAGTGCAGACATATTGAACAATTTTTTATATGGACCAGGAAAGCATTGCAGCTATAGTGTAGCGGGGCATAGTTGTCTGTTAGCCGAAATGGTTGAAAATCTATATATCATGTTATTTTTTGATCTCCGTTAACTTTACTCCTCCTGGTATGCTCAAGTCGCGGATCAGTGTCTTTAAGGCTATCTTTTTGTCTTTTATTTAAGTCAGCAGAATTTGTGCTTATTAAAACAGATGAGACTAGAATGCAGTACTTTTTTTGTTATCACATGCGAGGGGTGGGGGGGACAACATTCATAAGCTCAAATGAAGTTAACTTCTCCAAGACACTAGAGTGGCCTAACTCTTTGTTTCAAAGATAAATCAAGAATTAAGATAATTAATTATCTGCAGTAAAACAGGGTAGTGGTTCTTAATTTAAGACTTTTTTTTTTGCGTTTTTTATTCACATATATTAGCCTCACATCACATGTCAAGTTTGAAAATTTTATAATTAGACCTTGACTGTTAAGTTAAAACATGTGTGAAAATAAAAATAAAAAATAAAATAATTCAAAGTATTTGGCCATAATTAAATTTTTCCATCAATGAACTGAGCCATCTGCCGAGGTTAACGGAAATCATGAAAAACATGGTGTATAGTTACTATCCTCCTAACGCCCAAGTCAAATTTTGTGTTTTCAATGTCAACTTTATGTCATTTATGATAAGAGTTTGATGTTCCAATTACAATAAGTCCTTTATAAAGGACTCTGGGCGTTAGGAGGCTATGTACGGTGTATAAGTAGCTCAAAGTTTGTCAACAGTATTTTGTTACTTTTCCTTTGTACAATAAAGAGTTTACATACATGCTATGTGAGGTGGGCCACATATAGATGCACGGCAGTAATTAGAAACCTATTCATTTAAATTATTTGTCGTAGTGGTAATAAAGTGCCATCAGCAAAATGCTTTTTTTACAAGCCTTCATTTTACTTGCAATGTTCTTACGTAAGTTATCTACCCTCCTAAATGTGTGACAAGAAATGTCAGGAGTTTTAAATTTATATTTTTGTCAGGACTTTTAAACTTTTCATATGGCAACCCTATTATACAGAATAGTTAGCAATAATAATTCAATGACTTTTACTCACCTCTAATAGACTTTTAAAGTAGGGACTACAGGCTGATAGAACCATTTTATGTGCTTTACACGTCTGGCCTTCACAGGCTAGTGTCACCTGAAATACAAGGGAATATTATTAGTTACATGTAACATGAGTGCCTTGGGAATCCATATTTTAACCTATTTACCACCCCAGTCATCTAGTTGTGACAGCCAATTAAATGATCCACACGCCACAATCATCTATACATGACCAACATTCAACTCGAAATGAATCTTTCTGCAATGGAATTAAAATCAAGTTGACTTGTCACTGGTTTTACTGTGGCGTAGAGAGCATGTCACTTCATTTGTTTTGTGGTGGTGAAGGGGTTAATTCATTAATAAAAGAAAGAATCCACAAATAATAAAAGAAAGAAACCACATCATCACTGCTTTTAATTATAGGATAGAATTATAGAATGCAGTAGGTTAGGTTAGGTTAGTTTAATATCAACTCTGAAGAAACAAATTACTTTATCGCAAATGAAAATTATGGAAAACGATACATTATGGCATATGAAATTTCGGCAAACAATAGAGAACCGATTTAGCCATTTATATTATTCTGGTTCTGGTAATATTTACTACATTTGACATCGTCATCATCATCCCAGCCTATATCTGTCCCACTAGTTGGCACAGGCCTCCTCTCAGAATGAGAGGGCTTGCGCCGTAGTTCCCACACGGGCTCAGTGCAGATTGGGAACTTCACTTACACACACCATTGAATTGCTTCACAGGTTGTGCAGGTTTCCTCACAATGTTTTCCTTGACTGTAAATTTAAAATGTAATTTTGAATATGAATTTCAAAAAACTCACGAGGTGTAAGCCACAGTTTGAACCCACAATCCTCTACTTGAGAGGTCATATCAAACCACTTACTCCGAGTTCTACACATACTCATGGCTTTTAAAAGCTATGAGTATGTGTATAACTCGGATAAATTATGAACAGTGGTGACTGGCTCAAAAATCCCGATATGCGATGGTATATTGTATCTCATATTTATTTAATAACATGGAGGGTAAACTTATAAATTAGGTAGCCAAGTACTCAAGGTGCTATACAAACCAAAGCAAAACAACTGATAGAATATATCAATATAGAAAAACTGATTCAAAAACTACTATAGGATCTTTCTTATGCGACAATTAGAAGTTGGACCAAATAGAAACAAAAAGCATGCAACATGGTTAGTTTACTAATAACAGTGAGTATGAATATATGTAGGAACATATTAGTTTTTGTAAAAAAAAAAATAAATGGAGGTTACTTATAGGAATTGTAATCTTAATTACAAGTAAACATCAATGATTCATTACTCACATCAGTGAAGCTTTTTTCGTCCCTTAAATGCCTGAATGAAGTCACCATATTCGTTTGAAAGTCGTTCCATTTCAGGAAAAATTGTTGATCGCCCATTTTGGATAGTTATTCTAAATACCTGCAATGTAAACAATGTTGAGATACAATGTTTTTACTAAATATCAACAAATACCACGCTATAGACAGAACATAGGCAGTTTCAGCGTATTGAAATTGTGTTAGGTGTTCCATGTTTGTAATTATTTCGGCAAAGGCCACCGAAAGAAATAGTGCACCTACGTCACTGTGTGAAATGCTTACTGCATTTATAACAAGCTTACCTACGATTTTTCTACAACTATTGTTGTCAAATGAAATGGCTTTGATAGTAATCCAGGGATACAGCGTAGTTGATGTTTCGCAACTCTCACAAAAAGTTAAGCAATTGAAATTCAAAATGAAGACGCCGTATCGCATAAATTAGCGACTTCTTTCTATTTCTTAAAAATTCCTTCACTCACCTATTGGGTTGCCAGGTCGAAGATGAAGTTTACCCAGTCCCATCCCATCCCATATATTATACGAAAAACGCTTCTTAAACACGAGTGAGGGAGGGGTGACACTATTTACTGGCACGGATAATACCGACCCGATATTTCGTATACACGCCCATACAAACGTAGGGCTACTACGAAATTCAAAAATCGAAGTTCGTATCGTACCGTCCCTCTAACTCGTATAAAATAATATTAGCGTCAGCGGGACGGTACGATACGAACTTCGATGCAAATCGTGTCACCTAAAATCACCTTTCATCAAAGATCACAAAAACAAACATTTTTTTATAATGTTTGCTCGTAATTTTACTGTAAGTAATGTGTTAATGGAATGAAAGTGTTACTTTTTTATTTTTTTTTTTTGGCTCTGCAGTACTGTAATGATATTGATTTCGTTTATTTCTCATTATAAATAATACACGTCAAGTTATAAAATAACAATTATTATATTTCATTAATTGATTAAATTTAGTCTGATTTAATTTTAATTTTGTAATTTGACATGTATTAATTATTGTATTATATGATATATTGATGGAATTTAATCTGTTGGAAGAAAATCGAGATGGTTTTTTTATTACATTTCTGTTCAATTATAGTCTTATATTTTAATAACTTGGTTTTAAATGAAACATGAAAAGTTGTTTTGTTCAGAAAAAGGCTCTCTCTGTATTTTGATCCCCTTTAATGCCAAGTTGACTTGGAATTTAGTGTAAGAATGTAGTTTAAATAGCAATACAGTTTTAATGTATGTACGTAAATAAAAAAAATACAATATTTTTGTAGGTACGCTTCACTACAAAAAAAAAATTTTTTTGATGCATTCCACTTTCATTGCATTGTTTACATCCTTTTTACCTGATTTTTTTGGAAAATTTTGTAGTCTTGCAGTCTTGCATCACATATCACTCATTTTATGTTATCTTTTATTATTCCGACTGAAGGACTTCGAATCCACGGTCATGAAATAATAAAAAAAAAAAATTGGCTAGAATCACAGAGTGGAGACGATTATGAGACGTTCCTAATTTGTTTTATTGTAATGAATTTTATTTATGTTATGAATCTAAATTACAAGGAAGATTGTAATTATATTGGAATGAAATAATTAGATACAATCTTAATTTTAATATTATTATTTATTATTAAATATTATATCAAATATAAAAACGTCACTTTTTATAATGGCCATAATATAAGCGCCATCTTGTGCTCAGTAGCAAAAGCTTCTTTCTTTTCAATGGCTCACAAACATGTCGTTCAACTTCTATAACTCCATAGAACCATTTCCTCTTCTTTGAGCAAGTGGTTTGGTCTCTGTAACTATTGTATCGATGATTTTTTTGAATATTTTATTTTAATATATCAATATATCAAAGAGAATTTTCTTTCCTAACGCTAACAGGTAGAATATAGCTACTGCGTTGTTAGTATCATAATGGTGTCATGTGGTGCGTGCGTGGTTTAGGTCCTGTCCGCACTGCAAATTTTTACCGCGTTTTACATACAATGTCTTTGCGAGTTTTTTTCCGCTAGTGCGAATACTGGTATAAGATTCAATGTGTTACAGAATTGCAAGGAAAAAACCGCGCGAAAAAAAATCGCAGTGTGGACAGAGCCTTAGCGCCATCTAGCAATGTTTCGTTTGCCAGAAAACCCTCATGCAAACAGTCAAAAAGAAAATTACCCTCTAAAATACTTCTTTATTAGTATTTTTTCACTTTCGTTGTTAATCTATAGAATTGATATAATTGTCAGGAACGCACTTTACTACTTTTCGCAAACAATGGATAATAACTTCTTTACATGATTAAATTGATCTTTTAATCCAATTATTTAATGCATAATGACGAATTGAGAAGAACGATAATTAAGTGATGGTGCCGTCGGAAATTGTAAGTTTAATATGAATTAGTGTTTCACTAGTTCTGTATTCTTTTTTCTGTAATTAGGTATACGAGGGTGGGCTGATAAGTTTCCGAACCGGCACAGAAATAATACAATATGTATATGTTTTATGTTTTATTTTTCAACGTAGGTACCTCCTAAGTCCACGCACTTAGCCCAACGTTTCTCAAATGCTGTTATCCCATTCCAATAGAAGGTTTCGTCAAGTCCCTCAAAATACCCATTTACAGCTTCTATGACTTCAGTATTTGAGGAATATTGTTGTCCACCTAGCCATTTTTTAAGATTTGGGAACAGGTGGAAGTCGCAAAGTTCTAAGTCTGGCGAATATGGAGGATGGGGTAGCAATTCGAAGTGCAATTCCTTGATTTTGGCGGTTGCAACTTTAGCTGTGTGAACAGGGGCGTTGTCCTGGTGAAGTAAAACTTTTTTCTTGTGCAGGTGAGGCCTTTTCTCTTTTATTGCGTTACTGAGATTTTGCAGTAAGTCAGCATAATATTGACCGTTTATCGTTCTTCTTTTCTGTAGATAATCTACTAAAATTATTCCTTTGGAATCCCAAAATATGGTTGCCATCACTTTGCCGGCTGACAAAATCGTTTTGGCTTTCTTTGGTGCCGGTTCGCCGCGATTTGTCCACTGCCTAGACTGTTCTTTTGTCTCCGGCGTGTAGTGGTGGATCCACGTCTCGTCAACCGTTATGTATCGACGTAAAAACTCCCTAGGATTAGACCAGTACTTCTCCAAACATTCCGCCGAAAGATCCTTGCGTCGTTGCTTCTGCTCATTTGTCAACAGACGCGGCACCCATCGAGCACATAGCTTATTCATTGCCAAATGTTGGTGCAAAATATTAAGAACCCGTTCTCTTGAAATGTTGACCATCTCTGCTATTTCCCGCAATTTTACACGGCGATCATCCAATACATTTTTTTTAATTTTATCGATCATTTCTGGAGTCGTTACCTCATTTGGCCGTCCGCTGCGGGGAGCATCGTTACAGCTCTGTCGACCACGTCTAAAGTCGGAAACCCAAGTGTGAACAGTGCTCAAAGATGGAGAAGAAGACCCCAAAACACGGTCCAGTTTGGCTTTTATCTGAGTTGCAGTTTTGCCTTTCAAAACATAAAACTTAATTACCGCACGCACTTCTGTTTTTACCATTTTCATGAAAATGGAAAACAAGTTTTCTTTGAATCGCTTTTAAAAATTACTAGATTTATTATATTTAATTCACGTTGCCTCTGCATTTACACCAAACTCGAGAGATTACAATGACATATATATTTTTTAATTCATTTGTTTTTTAATCTGTCATTTCGGAAACTTACCAGCCAGCCCTCGTACTAATTAAGTAAATCAGTAGTTAAACTGTTTGTTTGCGTCACAGACCAAATGAAAAGCAAAGGCGGAGTTCTGCGAACGGGAAAGAAGAAATGGCTTTTTATCACTGGAAAGTTATCATTCCCACGGGACACACTAAGTCCATGCAACGGCTAGTTAAGCATTAAAATATGTGGGACTCGGTACATGGAAAGTAAAAAAGTCGCCACTTTGTTTTTTACAGTCACATTTTGACGTAAAATACAATTACAACGACCTCCTACACATTGGCTATTTCATCCGTTTACTTTTTTTTTTTGGGAACACAATGCAAAAAAATAAAACATTTATATTTATTATACACAAGATTTATTTCACAAAAACATTTTTAAAACGACACCCATATTGCATTAAAGAAAGACAGGCATAAAGTGAATAGTAAACATCTTACTACAATCAATAACTATAGTCATGTATTCAGTATTGATAATTATTAAAGTGTATAATTATGAAGTTTAAAATATTTATCGCATTATTAAAAACGACACACTACACACAAATACTACGATTGAAAGGCCAAGCGGTGTTGCCACTCTTATATACTAGCTTACCTATATTACTTTCTAATTAAGTAATAATGAACTACATTTATTTTTAAGTAACATAAATTCAAAATATAAAACATGCACATAACTGGCCCTTAAATAATCATAGCAAGTAATTTGAGAATGAAATAAATAATTTGCAACAAGCCGCGAACACTCATTTTTTTCTAACTATAATTGACATCAAGCAGGATTTCATTTCAACTTATATTAACTTACTTTGGTATACAATAATATTACAGTTAATTATTCATATAATTAAAAATACGACGGAACACTTAAGATTTTAAAACACACGATGACATTATTGCTAAAAGTTGCGAATTAAAAAAACAATACAGACGTTATATTATATTTGCTATTCTTTCATAATTATACAGTCAATCATTTAAAACTTATCGTTATCCATATATTTTATATTTGGTATCTTTAAGCAATTCAAAATATACAAAGCACATTCGGACTTAGGTATATTCTAGCGTATGATTCGTCGATCCACTTAAGGAGACTGAAGTTCTAATCTAAAACTATCATAGAGGGTTTGTAACCCTTGAAAATAACATATTGCCCCACCAATAGACATTTAGAAATAAAATAAACCTTCTCGAAACTTTTGACTAACAAAACTATTTTAATTCTTACCAAATTGGTAAACTAATGTCCACCTTTGGTTGAAAGCATTATTCTACTTTGCATTCGTTACTTAAATACGTTTACTATAAAAACGACCTAACTATGAAATATGTTTTATAAATTCGCTGTAAAGAAATGCTGGTTTTGAGCAAATAAAATGTCATTTATAAGTACGATTAGTTTATGATCTACGAAGTTTTATGACAATACGAGTAGAATACAATATTCTTTACTGAATGTCACATATAACTATTTTTTAAGAAAAATGAAGATACAAATGGGGAGAGAATGAAATTCTTAGAATGGAAAATCTAGATCTATTCATTGGTAGATAAAATATAAGGTTTTTAAATTGACTTATATTATCTAATGTGAATTTTAACATTACTCGCAATTTTGGTATCGTAGCTTAGGTTCATTATAAGAATATATAACGTTTAGGTAAATGACTAGAAATTTTGGATTTGCGTAAGTTTTTGGCTGGACTTCACTACGTTCGAAAAAATAGTAAGGAAATAATACCAAAGCGGAAAATTATGCGACTAGATGGAAATGCAATAAATTCTGATTCGGGAATTTGAACCCAGTTTAATGAAATGTGCTGCTTAATATAATATACTTAATAATTATTAAGAGTACCCTTTATAACGTTCAATTCCTAAATTATACTAATATATTAATAAGAGCTATACTTAACTTACCGATAAAAATACGATTATGTACTTTTACATCTGGCACTAAATAAAAATCGTTGCTCGAACCCACATGACGCATTAAAAATATTAAAATTAAGGCATAATAGGACGGTTTAAACTTTCAGTAAAATTTAAGGCAGCTAAGGCACCTAGTTATCGAATAGCGATATATTTGAAACATTAAATGTACACACAAATATATTGCATTATTTATTAACATTTAATATGAATAAAGTATGCGCCAAGTATAAGTGGCGTAGTGCGTCTACTCGTTGCTAGATGGCGTTGTACCGGGTTTAACGTTCGTTGACGTTTGTATTTGGAGTGGCAGTTTTAGTCCTCGCGGCGCCAGGATAAGCCTAGCGGGCGTCACGAAGACTAAAGCGTACTCTCATTTGTTTACACCTAAGAATTTCGCTGCCTCATCTGCAGACGACAGTAGTTTATTGATAATTTTCTTATCCGGTATGCCAAGCAGTTTTCCTATGAGGTCGCCGCCATTTTCTCCGTCGTTTTCGGTCTCAGAAGAGTATTTGCGTGACGTCATCTGTATCTTGAGTTTCTTGTCGTAATGAGAAGACGGTGGGGAGTTGTTATTGTTAACGTTACTCGGTATCTCATTGCCCGAGCCGTCGTCGTCATGGTAGCTGTACCTGTAAAGAAAAAGTTACTTACGTTAGCTTTCATCGCACATTTTTTCTACGATTTTTTTTCTGAAAGTTTTATTGCATTATCGGGTTCAGGTTCAATCAAGTTTAAAGTTCAAAAGTTCAAGACAAGGAGGTCTTTAATTCAAGTAATCCATCAAATTTTCATTAATATTTATCTTAGCATTAGTTATAAGCTTACCCGTTGCTAACAGCCTCGCGTTCTACGGGAGTATCCGGTGGCGTAGCTTCTTCGTCATCAGTCTCGTCTCTGTGCTTCTTTCGGTGTCGCAGCATGCTATGTTTCAGGGTGAACCTTCGCCGGCAAAGGTCACAAGCGAAGGGACGTTCCCCGGAGTGAGTTCTCATGTGACGACGTAGGTCTTCGGCTGACCAGAAGCGACGCACGCAGAATGCGCATACAACCTGAAGAAAATTAAAATCAGTTTATGGGCTCAGTCTATTGATGTAAGGACGATTAGTTTGAACGGTCTCACACATATCTGAACAACTTAGATTTAGAATATGAAATTGGCATTTGATGGCAATAGATACGGCCAAATAAAAGAAAGTCCAAACAAGTCTTGCAATGAAATCTTATTTATCTCAGGACATTGATGATCTTTACCTTTCTATTAGCATGATCCGGAAACTTCGCCTTCTCGTCATCATCCGCGCTTTCGCTCCGATCACTCGCAGCATCCAAAGCTCCTTTGCTAACCAGCTGTTCATATTCAGTTGCGTGCATCATTGCCAAGTGTCTCAATGCCCCACCTCGATCGCCAAACGAACCCTCGCACAAATGGCACTTGAAAGCCAAATCGCCGTTTTGAATATCCTCAACCTCAGGATTAGGAGAAGCGGGTTGTGACTCGCCAGACCCGTGTCTTGAAGACATGTGTTTCTTCAATGTCTCTAAAGATGAAAAGGTGCTGGTTGGACACGAATGGCACTTAAATGGTCTTTCAGGCACAGTTCTGATGTCGTTCTGTGGCGGGGATACAGCTTCTGGTATGGGCTCGGCTAGTATGGCTCTGGCTGATCCTCCGTGCTTCCTTAACAGGTGGCGGTCGCAGTTGGACTTCGTGGTAAAGAGTAAGGTGCAGTGGGGACATTTGAAGGGCTTTTGGCCGGTGTGAGTGAGAACGTGGCGGCGCAGTGACGACGACCAGGGGAACTTTCGATGACAGTAGGGGCAGGATACTCGGTTTGGGGCTAGACTGTAAGCCGACTTCTTCTTTGGCGGTTGCGTACCATTGTCACCATCAGACCTGAAAAATAACTTTAATTATTATTTAATTACCGTCCACATCTATGAAAGTTTAAAATATTGTCTACTAGGATTACATCAAATTATTTAATATAATTTTCTTTTCTTTTTGTTAAATGAAAGAACTGCTAAATTATCAGATTAAATGAGGATTACTAGTAATTTATTCTGATTAAGTAAGTAAATAAAAGAGTATATGCTCACTTGTTTTCATCACTGCCGGAGTTATTGCCTTCACTAGTAGAAGCCACCAGGCCTTCTTCATCTTCCTCTTCATCACTCCTTGTCGGGACCACCGGCATAATCAACGGCTCTACAGGCACTGGAATAGGATCAGTACCCATTTCAGTCTTTTCAGTAATCGGGACTGGCTTGTTAATTAAGTTGCCAGCGATTTTGAGATCAAAGTCCTTATGCATCTCCTGTTGACGAGATGCCATTAGAATTTCTTCTGCAGCCCGATGCGCTGCTAGATGTTGTTCTGATTTAACATCAGTTTCGGGTTCCTCATCAATAACTAGGGTGTCGTCTTCATCTTCTTCGTTGTCTGCCACCTCGTCTGAGTCTCGGCGGATGGGTGACCGGTCTTGCTGAATTGGTCGTTCAAGGTGCCGAGCTAAGAGCGCAAACTTCACTCTATCAGCTAAAGTGTCCGTAGACGGGTAAGGAGGTGGTGCTCGCGGTGTCGGCCGTCGCACGCTCCAATGCTGAGGATGCTGCTGTTTAACATGACGCTCCATATTAGACCTTAGAGTGAAGCGCGCTGAACACTGCGAACATGAAAATGGTCTTTCCGTGCGATAGCGTCTTTGTTTTTGTTTAGGCATCAATACGCCGTTTTTTATCACCATTTTAACGGAATCGTTCTGCTGTATAAGACTGTTGTTTAACGGCCGTGGAGGAGATTCAGAGCGAGGCGGCGGTAAAGGCGAACTGTCGCGTAATACTGGCTGATCTTCTTCTTCAGGCTCTTGTTTCGGCTGAGTTTCCTGGTCACTTGTCACTAGCCGACCACCAGACATGCTCAGTCCGCGAATTATTTCCTTCTGGATTCGTTGCTTTATTTCTGCCAGTTCTTGGGAATCGGAAGGATGGGGAAAAAAAGTGGGTTGAAGAAAGTAAGGGTTGATAGGAAATGATGGTGGAAGTCCAGGTAATCCAGGCAATCCTGGAACTGCACCAGCGTAAAGTTGAGAAAGTTGCGTGGCGTAGTACGAGGGATCAATTTTGGGGAGTGAAGTTTCGAACAGTCTTTGTTGAGCTAGAAGGAATCTTGTTTGTGCGGAAGCGGCTATAGCTGGATCAGGTTCAAAGGCCGGACGCGCAGTTATCTTGGGTTCATCTTCCTCGACGTCTCGTTTCTTCTTGCTTAGATCTAGTACGTCACAGTTATTGTCGGTGGTACTGAGATCTACTGGAGTTTCTTCGTCGTAATTCTCGGTTTCATCATTGCTTTTAATCGAAAACTCCGGCGGCCTATATTCAACTGGCCTGTAATCGATTTGGTTTAATTGACCAATACCTTTCACTTTGATTCTAGGCGCTGGTGGATCAGGTTCCCTGGGTATGATAGGGATATCTGCTGGGAGTTTTGGGGTAAGCGAGGCGACTGGATGTCTGTCCGCAATGAAATTAGGCGTGAAATGAGACAATGGAGTTTCACGACCAGTAGGTTCAGCGCGTTTTTCGTGTTCAGGTGTGTGGAATGCCAAGGACCTCTTCACTTCGTCTCTTGCCAGTTTAGAGTTGACTTCGTCATTGTTAGGATCTTCTGACGGATGGTATATAATCGACCGCTTAACATCTTCTCTCGTAACTTTGGCGTGACGGTTACGCAAGTGGCGTTCACAGTTTGCTTTAGTAGTAAAAGCATAGTTACAGACGGCGCACTCATAAGGACGGTCGCCGTTGTGCGTCCGCATATGACGGACCAAAGCCGCTTTGTCTAATGACGCGTGTGGGCACATGTTGCACTGATACGGCCCAGGTCCTGTACCACTAAGATGGACTCTATTATGCCCCTTCAAAGCTCTAAGGTTAGGAAATTTAGCAGGACATAATCTGCAAGGGAATTCACCGCGAAGTTTCATTCTCCTGAACTCAGCTGCAAAGTTATCTTGGGATTCTTCTTGCTCCCTTTCTTTGCCAACAGTATCAGGCGGCGTCAGTACTGAACTTTCCAAGGGCACTCTGGTACCGGTGAGCCGTTCCAACAGACTTCCAGTTGACGTGACGTTAAGTATTGACTGGATATCAGCTAGGTCTCTTGCGGCATCGATGTGGCGGATACCATTTCCTGCGAAGTGAGCATCTTCGAATTTCGATGTAAAGCGATCCATGGGCGGGGTAAGGGTGCCGGGGATGCCGTAGGATCTGTTTCTCAAGTCCAGTTTCGCGAAGAAGTCTCTCTCTCTACGATCGACGAGTTCAGGACTCTGCGCTCTCACAGGATTGGCGCAAGTCTTCCTATGAATATTCAAAGCTTGTTCGCATGGGAAGTCTCTAGAGCACATCTCGCATCTGTAGCGCTGCTCTGTAACTGATACATGTGTGTTACGTTCGCAGACGCCTCGGGCTATTTCTGGGAATTTTTTGCTCGAAAAGTCAACGAAGGTGAGGTCATTAAAACCCCGTGTCTCGTCTCCGTGAGCAGTAAATCGATGAAGGTCAAACGCGTTGCCAGAGTCGAAACGTTGGCCACACTTTGGGCATTCGTAACGAACAAATCTTTTATCCAACGGGGTTGAAGTCGGAGATGTAGTAGCGGGTCTTTTAAGAGCTCTTTTTGAGTCGTCTTCTTCGCTTCTGTCTGAGCGGTTGTCGCTGTCAATGCTAGTTGTCCTCGTCATTCTAGATTCTTGCTTTCCCTTCATATCTTCCATGTCAACGTCGTTCGCTTCAATCTTAGCCTCGCTGATAACTTCCTCTGTTTTGATATCTGCAACAACAAAACAGAAATATTACGATTGATTCCGGGTCATGTTTAAATAACGCTACGCTTTCATTTTCCTATTCCAAGAAAACCCTACAATGGGTGAGTCAGGCAATTCATTGGTAATACTAATGTAGACGGTTTTATTAAAATAATACAATGAGATGCCACACTCATTGTGGCTTTGCCAGTTATACGCACGTCAATCAGTTAATAGATTATTTGTAAAGTTAAACAGTTTTCATCACATTACTAATATAACTGAAAACGCTTTTCTACCATAACCTAATTTCCAGCCAAGTTGTTTACGTTAAGTTCCGCTACTCACTAACAGATGACGCTACCACCAACAAACAATTTACATAGTTCAAACAATATCGATCGCTATAAACTACGAAACAAAGCTTTCTGTCTGAATCACCGCCCTTTGTCTTAAACGAGCATTGAAAGATACCGCCGCACGTATACAAGCGTTTAAAACTCTAGGTATTTACGTAGTCTGCCAGGGCATAAAAATCAATAGTCCAGTCGACACCCCGGTCTCTTCACGACAGCCTAACTACAACTAGATTTAGGTACAGACTGATGACTCATGGGAAATAGAAAAAGATATATCTCTTTTCGTCGTATTGAGTAAACTGCTAGTTGTCTATGATTGTTTTAAGTTTTTTTTTTATCTAGCAGATTATAAGAATGATAATGGCTAATCGATACTGCGGCATAAAGTTTGATTATGAATGTTACCTACAGGTTTTTAAGATAAACGATGTCTGCGTTTGTAAATAACAATCGCCTTATTTTTTCTTCATAACTTTTTAAGTTTTTATGTTACCTAATTTAAGATTCATTTTGTCATGATCTCTGTTACTTTGCCAGACATCAAAGATGCCGCCTTTTTGAAGGCACTAAATTAGAGGATGATTATATTTGATTGTATAGATTCTATGCCATAGAGGCATAGAAGATTAGGTAGTCTTTTTTTATAGAAAATTAGTTCTTTACAAACATAGGTACATACTATTATTACGTTAGTATCACATAGTAGTCTGTGCTATTATTTTTATTTTTTATCCAAACACGGAATGTTGGCAACAGAGTACTGCTATTGTGTTGGTACCTACCAAACGGCAGTCATTGATTATTGATTGTTTACTTTAGATTAGCAATTAACTAGACATGATTATTGGATGTTATTTTTTTTACATAAAATTGTAATGTTTTACATGGAAAAATGAACATTATTATAAGTATTGTTGTTTTATTTCCCTTTAGGTATATCTCTGAATTAAGCAGTTGATAAACGCTATAAATGGATTGGATCGATCAAGTAATTTGTCATAGTTTACCTATTTCCTTTTGTATAGAGAATGAATCAGACAGACGTCAGTGTGGTTACCATGCCAATGCTTAGGCCGTCTTTCAGGAAAAAATAAATCTAGATTTAGTAGTTAATCCAGGCTTAAGCTTGACAGTTCCATACAATTTTACACTACTAAACTGAGCTTAACGCTAACTCGAGATTTATGTGTTTCCAGCAAGTAGCCACTAGTCTACAAGTTCTGTCTGTTCTAAATACCTAGGTCTAATTTCCCAATTTTAAAGTCATCGTCATCATCCCATTTTACCACTTTGGAAGTGTCTCTCGCGCAAACTATTCAGTTTAGAAAAAAATGATACCAGAAACCTCAATATCATTTTTGAAGACCTATCCAAAGACGTAGTAGAGACACAAGATAGTAGAGACACGTAGGTATGGGTTTGGTGAAAAAAAAAATTTCGAGTTTCAGTTCTAAGTATGGGGAACCCCCAAAATTTATTGTTTTTTTTTTCTATTTTTGTGTGAAAATCTTAATGCGGTTCACAGAATACATCTACTTACCAAGTTTCAACAGTATAGTTCTTATAGTTTCGGAAAAAAGTGGCTGTGACATACGGACGGACAGACAGACAGACATGACGAATCCATAAGGGTTCCGTTTTTTGCCATTTAGCTACGGAACCCTAAAAACGACACTTGTGCGATCAAAAGACACAATTTAAAAGTGAGTTTTATTAAAAAAAACCGTAGATGTAACAAAACCTACATACTGGCTACAATTTCATGTTGCCGTAGACTTATAAAATACTTATGGCAAACGAGACCTCACAACACAAATAAAAACACAAAATGTTAAACAAAAATCACTATTTTACATTTCTATTATCAACATGTTATTATAGGCTAATTTGTGAAATTGGTAAACAAGTACAAAAATATTTTTGTTTTTCAATAGAAATATCTACCTTTTAAGTCCCTACTTAATAACATAGTTAATTAGCTTTTGCGCATGGCGTGTAGGTACAAACAGGTCACACTTCCATCTTATTTTCAAATCAACATCCAATTTACGGAATAACAAACATTTTTTTTTTGGCTCATGCAGTTAGCGTATTTGCCACAGACGCGTAAAGAACTAAACAATTTATCAATGAGTTGTTTTCATCAAAAATGTCGACACAGACTAAACAATTGCTTTCGCTGCAACCTCGCTCCTTCGGAACTAAATTGTAACAAATCTTTTTAAATCCAAATACTCTTTCAATCCTAACGCTGAGTGGTAAGATACAAAATGGAATACGAGTTTTCGGAGTTATATTGTTTATAATGATGCAAATAGGACACCTCATTGGGTACTTTATTCATTAATTGGAAACAAGGTAGAGTAGATAAGTACATCCGGTTTCGCAAAACTGAAGTGACAACATTTCCTTTGCAGAAGAGGAAACTATTCACAATTAGGTACTTTCTTATGACGAATTCACAAAGAGTACAGTGATTTTTAGTTTTAAGATATTATAAATGCGAAACTTAAGCTCAAGTGTATGTAACAACATAATCAAAAAAAGGCTTGATCGATTTCATCACACTGATAGTTTATGACCTGTATTAACATGTCGATTACTTTTTGTCAAGGAAAAATACACGGTTCCAGCGGGACAGGGATAGTTAAGTTCTTCGAAAATGAAATTGCGGACAACAGCTAGTCTATCATAAAAGTGTCTTTTTCGAGTTAAAGATGTGAAAAAAACGACATTTTTATCAATTCATAAAAAATGTCGTTAATTACCCAACAATTGACGTAAATATTGAGTCACTGTTATCTGGAAATCGGTTATCTTCGGGTTTGCTCGTGCACGAACATTGTGGGGCTGCCTTGTTTAATCATGTTTTTTTAAGATTATAAATATCTCAATTGTATTTAGTAAAAAGGATAATAGTATAGATTATACGTAAGTACCTAGACATAGTATGGGTAGAAGTATTTACACGTGTAGGTACTTAACTTTACTAATGTCATTTGGAACGGGAAACAAAAGATCGGTTTTCTTTTTCTTTCTCCTTTGCATCGTTAGGAAAACGAAGAAAACCGACGAGACCCGAGCGAAATTAACATTCTAGTTGTATTGTAGCTATTGACATTGTTAAAACCAGTGGTAACCTAGTAGAAGCATCCATACTATACTAATATTATAAATGCGAAAGTGTCTGTGTTTGTATGTTTGTCAGTCTTTCAAGTCGAAACGGAGCGACGGATCGACGTGATTTTTGGCATAGAGATAGTTTATGGGCTAGAGAGTGACATAGGCTACTTTTTATCCCGAAAAAATTCACTGTTCCCGAGGGAACAGCGCGCGATAACCGAATTCCACGCGGGCGAAGCTGCGGGTAAAATCTAGTTGATTATTAAGTTATTAACATTGTTAAGCTTCTGAAGCATCTTCACGTTAGTCACTCAATACATTTCTATTCCACTACGTTAATTAGGCAAGAACAGAAAGGAGGATAAAAGTATTAACGGCCTATCTTATTGCTTTTTGTCAAGCGGTACGTATCTATAAGGTAACAGTACGTAGAAAAAGATGGTGAATGCAATTGTTATAGCAATCATATGTTTGACAATTATGGAGTTTGGTTTAGTTGTCCTATTCACTACAAATTCCTGGCAACCCTACTTTGAAACTTCATATTTCTGCATTTAATTAGTCAAAGGAATTCTTTGACATCATAGGTATCAGATTTTGTAAGAATCTGTAGAAATTTGAGGCGGCGCGGCATATGAAAAGGGTAAACAGGTCAATATTGTTGTTAAAACGTGGCTATTTTAAGTTCAGCTGAAGAATACGCAATAAAATCGTCGTTAGAAAAAAAAAACTTTGATTTTATAAGTACAAAGCAACAGTAAACAAAAACATACTTAATAAACATTAAACATTAAAACACGGGTCGGTACCTACAGACATGCCTATTCTTCATACTTTTAATATCTGATCCGACTGGTGATCGAACCCAGGATCTCTTGCTTCGTAGCAGTTTCTACAACCTCTAGGCTATCCGGCAGTAAAATAACGATTTGTTTCTCGAAGGTTTAAATGTCAAATTATTAAAGACGTCGGTTTATTTACGTTTATTTCATGTAAGAAAATAATAATGGACGTTGCGCTCGCGCCGCTTCTGGGAATAATTCATTAAATGCAGATTTTAGACGGAAAACGATCAACGGCATTTAAACGATGACATGGCGATTCGATTGTTTCAAATCGTATCAAAAATGTATACGCAAATTATTCAAAACTATACGCGAGAATTCTTGGAAAGGAAGCTTCGAGAAATTCGCGATTTAAAACATGACCGAAAATTGGTCCTTTTATACCCGAGTCCCCGAGTGCAGTAATGTTTTCCGCGCGTATCTTGTTGATGAAGATTCGGACGTTCGGACGAGTCTAGGTAACGCGTTATATCCAAGGAAAACGTTTTCGATATGTATCGCTGCACCTAACACACCACTAAACTAAACATCCTTAACCAACCGGATAGCGATCGTATCAAGAAATTTTCGCAAAACAATACACGATCGCTTCAAAAAACAATCAACGCTGATTTATATTTCCCCTGGAAATCACGATCGAAAAAAAAACTATCAAATTCATCGTCCATCGGGTTCACTCAAGTTCAAATACGGAGAAAAGGTGTGACATAGATGCGCGCACGTCTGATGACTTCCTCCTTCCCGCTTATTCGGAATTTAAATCGACCTATCGCCATCCCGACTGGCCTGTACCCCGGCACACGACAACCGCTCTTACTACAGTACTGGTAAGGTAGCGGCACCAAGTTGGTTGGACGGGCCACGCATATTATAAACGTTTTGATTGATATGGTAAGGACGTCGCCGGTCCCGCTGCTTTCTTCCACACTCCAATGAGCCTCAACGGTACTGAATTACACCGTGTCGTATCTCCAAGCCCTCATTTATGGTGTCGCCATCGACAATTACTGCCTACCGTCTACTTAGTCGATAAGTTCTGACGATTTCAAAAGAGCGCGTGCAAACGAAACTGTTACTTAAACCGTGGCAGGAAAATCTGTTTCTGAGGTAAACCATTCTACATAGATAAAGGTGAGGTCTGATATGTGACAACCGTAAGACTCGGCTATTGTCTAGAAATTGATAATACGTGTGGCACGGTCATTTTGTAGTTCGCAATGTTGCGTACGTATCTCAGGAGAAATTTAATGAAAAGGTATCCGAAATTACGTGGGAGAAGGAATTGTTCGCCATGTCACGTCGGCAATTTACCGTACGAATGTGTATCTAATCATGCAAACCCCAATTTGTTACATTTGAGTAGCTAATTTTCATGTTTAAACTGTACGAAATAGACAAGTAAATTTACGTAAATATTTACATCAGGTACATATGTCTTTTGCATCTCATTATACAAAGGATTAGGAGAATATCACGTCCAAAGGCGCAAGTTTTAAAAGTTGATATCTATTTCTAAGAGTCGAAATCTTAAGAATTGAAAAATAAGATCCACGAAACAAACTGTTATCTATATTTCGACCGATTATTACAATAAGTACCTATGCACTAAGATAGAATTAAATACAGCCAGTTGAGCATCAATACTGTCGGCTACTTACAGAGTATACATAAGCTATGCACGTAGGTCGATCCGTTACCATCTCAGCCCTTTAAGAATTAATATTCTCATTCAATTCATTCATTCGTTCGGTCTCGTTCTAAGCGCGGGCACAACGCAATTAGGACACTTTTCCGTTCGGAGAAAGTTCGATCGATTGGAAAACCTTTTCGGTAAGTTATCCTTGCTTTGGAGCATCGATACATTTTTTTGTTGTTAGTCGTATTCACAAAGAAATGGAATATCATGTCATCAATGTAGATGAAAACTTTGGACTATTTTGCTGTTTGTAGTCCATGTTCGATAATTCCAAACCTGATGTTTAGAAAGGATTTACATTTAGGAACATAAAAACATTTTCTGTCTACAGCATCTTGGAAGCTCGGCTTTACAATGTTACCACCAATTCAAATATTACAAGTTTTGTAACCGAAAGAGACTAACAATATTATGAAACGGTATCTATATAAAAATGGACCTAAATTCATTGCCAGGTATATTTTAGCGGCATCTACTCAGGATTCAGGAGTGTCATAAGAATCATAACTACCGTTACGTCGCACGGAAGGCGCGCTCCCTGACTGGCATAAATGATAGCACTGGCAGGCAAGAGGACCACTTCGTGCTTGTTAAGTTGGTCAACCTGTATTGATTCGGTAATTTGTCTGAGAACTGAAGACTATAAAGCAATCATAAAAATTTGAAATTATTACCTATATACGTTAGATAAACTAAAATAAATGCGCTGGCTCAGCAGTGCTTTGGCTACTTTATAGATATCTTTCTCACATTAACTCATGCGTATATCATTTTATTGTTAATCTCAAGTAGGTATTCAGGACTTCGCCAAAAAGGAAACGCATTTCGTGATAAATCTTATCATTGAAAGTTTCACGAATTCTCAATCAGGGGAAGTGAGCCGTTCACTATTTTTATATAAATAATTACGAAATGTGTCACGTAGGTAGCTTGGAAAATATGTTAAGCTGTTACACGTGTTGCAGGTTGTTTACCTTTACTTGGACAATCTATGCAGGAAATCGGACGAATCTAAAGAAAGACTGTTTGTTTTGAGTTCAGAGTCAATTTCTGATCGCAAAGCTCGAAGACTAGTGAGCAAAGGGTCTAAAGAATCTAATAACGTTTACAATTATTTATATAGGTCCCTTGAGATGCGTTGATTTGGTGAAATTTGGGAAACAGTAAATAAATGGAACGATATTTACAAAAGAAATTGCAGAATCACCGAGTCCAGAAATATCTGTGTCTCTTGATGTGACACAGATATTGAAGTTGTTCAAGTGCAGTCATAGTAATTCAGGATAAAGATTACCATCCCAAAGCGCCTAATAACCATCAATACAATCAGGTGCCTCATAACGTAAACTCATTACTCATATTTTTATCAGGTGGTCCAATTGTCCATACTTGGTCCCGACCGGAACAGCTCGTATAATCGGTTATCTCGAGATAAAAAGTACCGTTCTGATGTTGAATACACCTTCGACAAACTTAGGGTGATGTAAAGGTAAGTTAAAATGGAATTTTGGCTTGACCTACTAAAAGAGTTATGAGAGAAGGTAAAGCCTAGTTTAATTTATCCTAACCATTCTAGGGGATTATAAAATAGCGATATAGATTGCCACAGTTGAAACTGCAAGCGTAGGACTTTTAAATTAGAGTGATTTCGTTTGCAAAGTTGTGTTTAAAGTTTTTATTAAGTATGTTAACTACTAAGTTCGTTTTTTGTTACAATGAATTCTTCTTTTAAAACTAAATGGAAATTTACTGCATTCATCATCTGTGGTAGAAAAGTTTGGTTTGGTTAGGTAGGTAAATGTATGTACCTATAGTTACAGTGAAATCACCATTTGCGTAGCATTTGACCGTGTCTGTGGCAAGAATCATCTCACTTATTTACCTAAACATTTGTAAATTATTATTCTCAAAACAGGATAATATCACACATGTATATGCATAAACGAATCTAATTGTAATCTAACTATGTAGTTGAGAATTGATATTGACTAGACAGAACAACAATATTAAGATATTTGGAAATGTATATAAGGATTTATTGTGAAAATTTTGCACTTTGTTAATTTAAAAAGTCTTGACTGACTCATCGACGCCCATGGGACCTAGAAAACTCAGGCGAGGAACCAGCATTGGGTTTAGGGAGGGCAATTTGGACTAGTTTCACCTGCTTAATCAGAAAAATTATAAATAAAAAAATATGTGAATTTAATTTTTAAATAAGTAACAAATGGTTGTAAGTCAGGGCACAGAATAAGGTAATAGTACAAGTATGGTTAGGGGGAGGAGAGCAAGAAATCGCTCTCGTTCTGCGCCTGAGTAAGCTGAAACTTTGCAATAAAGGTTTTCTTTATGATGTCAACAAGAAATAAGTAAAGCACGAATTATGAATACCTATAGGAAAATTCCCATGGCATAAGGAATTCTTTAACAGATGCTAAGCCGCCCACGCAATGACAGAAAACAATTCAAAGAAGAAAACAAAATTGACGCCAAATATGTGACAATTACGACGAACTTCTGTACTCTTTATTCGTATATATCTCTACAGTAAAACTATCTCCAAATTTTCGGTACACAACAAACGCTCAACAATTAAAGTGAAACCATCTCATCAGGTTGCGCCACTGGAATTCCGTTTGCTCAGCCTCACTCGAGAGGACCTGACATCCTTTTGTCCGGCCACTTGTGTCTACAAAGATCTTGGGGCCTTTCAGAGGCCGAAACAGATGGAATTGCTCGGCAAACAACAAGACAAGACGGATAATTATTAGAACGTATGTCGCGGAATTGTCTGAATAAAAGTAGCAGGCGATCTTACTTATGTTTTAATAGCTGGAACTGGGTAAATATAAAATATAGCTCCTGGCCGATTTCGGCTACAGTGACTGCTAAAACTATTGCACGGGAAGGCTACGGTTGCTCGCCCGTTCAGATTGTCAATTTTATTCGTGGCAGCAGGTAAGGACATCGTCAACGTATGTAGTGGTAAAAGACGGCTGCAGGTGGATGTATGTATGTCATAGGACTGTCAAAAAAAATATTATGTTAAGAATGGTACTGAATCGTCGAGTGGTCTTAAAAGATAGTCGCAGTATTTTTCCTCTCTTTAAGAGTGCCGAATCATAATCAAACATTTATTTAACCAACTGCGTTGTAATATTTGGGGGTTCATTCAAGTTAATCACGATCTATATCCTGTAAGAAATATAGCTATGTTTGATGTAATTTACTGTGAATCATTTAAATTGTTATTTAGCTAACCAGCTTAAGTTAAGTATTGTTGTTTTATAACCTAGGCTTCTTTATAAAGGTGAACTTATGTTCTTTACAATGATATTTTTTATCTGTAAAGACACGAGTGCATACTTTAATTTACGACTGACGATTAGAAAATTAACAACCAACATTCACAGCAAATTCTAGCCAACTACGCATTTAACGTCAAGGTTTCATATTAACATAAATACAATAAAACTACAAAATTTTTAGCTAAATAGCTAACAAACAGAGCGGATGCCAGTTTCATAATTAATTTAATGCCTACGAACATTATGACTGAAATTGGCAACACTGGATTGAAATTGGCTCCTAATCAATCTAAATCTAAGGCGCCCTCGTGCAGATATGTCACCCACGTTAGTTAACATCTTTGTCGTACTGTACTTATAATATCAAATCTTCGCAATAAACAAAACCATTGTTTTCTTCATCTTGTTCGATACATCATAGCAAGCACAGTCACCAGAAATAATACCTAACACAACAAAGTGTAGGTACATAAATATCTGATATGACTCTATTTATAGGATCGGTAGGACGTGTCAGATATTTTTGCTGCTCTGTGGCAGATATTTACGGTAACAACATACTTTTTCCATTTTACCAACAACACTCATTTAGCCCCTGTTATGTTTTTATATAGATATACTAGCTTTTGCCCGCGGCATCACCCGCGTGGAATTCGATTATCGCGCGCTGTTCCCTCGGGAATGCATTTTTTCGGGATAAAAAGTAGTCTAGGTCACGCTCGGGCTCATAAACTATGCCAAAAATCACGTCGATCCATCGCTCCATTTCAACGTGAAAGACGGACAAACTTACAAACACACACACTTTCGCATTTATAAAATTAATTAGTATGGATAGTATGGATTCAATACATTGCTCTTAAAAAAATGTTGATAGACCCAATTAATTAATGCAATAAATGAATTATGAATTAAGCTAATAAATTCCTCGCGACCTGGCTACTCAGTAATGGCATCTCGAGGGTAGTCTCACAACGCGGGTCGGGTTCGGCGCGTGCCATCGTTCAGCGTCGAGTTACCGTCAGTGAATGAGATAAGATGGTCTTTATCGAGCTGGATGGCTTCGTATTAGGTTCGCATCCTGTTGTTAAGATTAAGGTTGTTGACTCGTGCTGCTGTAGGTACGTGCTTAATAATATTGTGGAACATTGAAGTGTTAAAAGTTTGGAAAGGAAATCGCTCGTATAATCGCACATATTATGCCAAAATTTTCCTTTCGATACCTATAGTAAGCAATATGGATAAAGGACCTACGTGAAACGAAATTGTAATTAAATTATTTTGCATCATATACATATTCTGGAAAAAATTGTCAGGAAAACACGATTACTCATTTTTCTTCTTGGTACATTTCAGCTCCAAATAAAGTTCCGGAACTAACAGTAAGAAATCAAACGGCACAATTTTCAGGAATGATAAGAGTAGTAGGTAATCTAGTAAAGTGGGGTAAATCATTTAATTTTGTCGCTTAGTTTACTTTCTGTTTCATTTTATAGTATGCCGCATTGGTATTGGTGATGGGCGGAGCTAGTGTGTGGTGATCCATAAGTGTTCCCTTAATTAAAAAAAAAAGTTCATGATTCAAACCTCGTCGTTACCTTATCGTCAAAAAAAATCTACATTAAAGAAAAAAAAACAAAAAAAGACTATCTAGTCTTAAATCATGTTCATTGCGCTGAGCCTTGCCAAATTAAGGGACTTAAAATGTAAACTTACGTTGCGAGGCGGGAGGCTCGGCCGCGGGAGGCGCGGGCGCACTCGCGGCACCCTGCATGGCCCGCGTCTTGCGAACGCGGCGGCGCCTGCGACGAAAAAAAAAATGTTAGTCAAAAAATACAGGTCATCATCCCAGTCTATATACGTCCCACTGCTGGGCACAGGATTCATTATTTATTAATTTAATTACAACCATGGTATTATAATCTGATGTTACAAATAGTATAAAGATCTTCATGGACCCCGGTGGGGTATAGTAATAATTTCAATGTGTCACTTAAAGTCAACAATAAATATAATTATATCCATAAACATTATAAACAGTCAAATAGTATTTTATTTTATACACAAATTTATAGGCGACCTTGCTTGTGAAACTACAACTTGTCTTCTAAGAATTCTGATACCGAGTAGTAGCTTTTTTCTATAAGCATTTTTTTAATTTTATTGTAGAAAATACTATCCTTTACTTCATTTTTAAAATAGATTGGGATTTTATTCAATATTTTTATTGAGCTGTAGTAGGGTCCTTTTTTATAAATATTTAGTTTTGGTTTTGTCTGTCTGTCTGTCCGTCCCTCCGCGGCTTTGCTCAGGGACTATCAATGCTAGAAAGCTGTAACTTTGCACGAATATGTATGTAAACTATGCCGACAAAATGGTACAATAAAAATTTAAAAAAATATATTTTTTAGTGTACCTCTCATAGACGTAAAGTGGGTTTTTTTTTTCTCATCCAACCTTGTAGTGTGGGGTATCGTTGGATAGGTCTTTAAAAATCAAGTCCGACACGCTCTTGGCCGGGTTTTTTGTTTTTGATAACTGTTACCACTTTGCCTAAAACCTATTTGTCTTGACGCTGACTCAAGTATATAAAATAATACAAGAAGTTTGAGCGTCAGAAAAATTCTGACATTTAATAATAATTAATAAGAAAAAGTTTGTTAGAAGTATTTATGTACTTTTTTGCAGTATACATATACCGAATTATGACATTTTATTACCCATCAGAAAAAAATAGTATACAGTTATAGGACATACCTGTACTGTATAGACACTGGACTCATACGCAGATACATTATAAATATTTATAAACAATATTAAGTTCGCTCTTAAAAAAAAATTGAAATGAAAAAAAAAAACTGTGTTCACTTCTCAAATACGTTCTAACAGTTAGAAAACGATAGTATTAATTTACTGAGGTGTTGCTAGGACTGTTTTCTCGCTGTATGTGATTTGAATTAATTGATCGGTGTAAGTGATTTTAAAATTATTACGAAGGTTATTAATATTGTAAGTATTGAGGATGGTTGATGATCTCATTATCGCTAATGACTTCCCATGCTTGGCGTCATCGGTCAGCTAATGGGTAGTTAAAGGGATAGAAGTAATTTATGACTATAATTTGCTAAATTATTTGTGCAATTTTGATCTCGATTATATTTTAATTTTTTTTTATTAATAAGGTAGGTTTATTTATATTTTTACACAATTATTTATCTATATAAGTAAATACAAAATATCCATAGGACTAAAACTACTATTAAATTAAAATAACTAAAACTAAAAATTTAATTAAAAAAGAGAGGTAGGCCTCTTGGCATGGTGCCCATCACGCAGGCAGCATTCCCGCGTTGAACTGCGATTGTGATTCTTTGCGCGAGAAAGCTGCCGGCGCGAGGGTTGCCTGTTGCCTCCCTTAACCTATTGCTGAGCTCCCTGTGTAGCTCCAGCGCACCCTTACCCCAAGGACCTAGAGTCTCGACGCCGAAAGCAAAGATATGATATTGGGCGCCGAGACAGCTATATTTTGTGACCTTAAGGCCATTTTTTTTGTCTTGATAAGTGGTGAAAGTAGGAAGTGTTATAAATCGATTGATGGAATATGTTGAAATTTTTTGCTTCAGAAAAATTCTGTCAGGTATGTTTGAACGAAAATTAGAACTTACTTAGTGTTTATTTTTAGAAATAATGGTATTTTTATAAGCATATTACAAAGAAAGACCTGAACTAAGACTTAGACTAAATCAGACAAAATATATATAAATGAAATGTAAGTATAAATAAAAATACAAAGAGAACACGCATACATATATATACGTAGGAAATTTTTTTAGCTTCAGAAAAGTTCTGACACCATTTATCAATAATAATAATAATAATATAACCAATTTAATATAAGTATTTCTGTATTTTTCGCATTATATAGATACTTAAGATATTCAGAAAAATTCTAAAGCTTAGGTCTCTTGTTCATAATTCATAACGCAAAACGTTCCTGTTGGATGTGTCAATGCTGCTATAGTAGCTCCAATGTAGTGTCACGACTTGGTCTTCACTGTTGACGCCACGCTGACACATACTGAGGCAGATCAAAAGACCATTCTAGACGTTTTTCATACGATACAAATCCGACACATCAAACAGAAACGTTGTGCGTTATGAATATGACCAGGAGACCTAAGCTTTAGATTTTTTCTGAATGTCTTAATATCTGTATAATGCAAAAATACAAATATATAATAAAGTATATAATTTACTGCAGGTATTTTTGTATCTTTTTCGTATTTCGACTCTTCAGACATTAAGAAACATTTTAATATATATCTAAGGGACATACCTGTATTGAATAGAGACTGGATTCATACGCACGAACATTTTAAACAAAAGTAAGCTAACTCTTACTTTACAAAAAGTTAACTTGAAAGCACGGTGTTCACTGTTCTCAGAAAATCACTTGTTCCAAGAGATAGACAGCCTGGTAGCTAACACTCACGAAGGGAAAGATACGATGGTATCAATTTCCAGAGATGTTACTGCGACTGCTGTCTTACTTTAAGTGATGCATATTGAATGATTCCTGATCTCTATTATAACAAAGGGCTTGGGGGAGCTGAAGATGGTTGATGGTTTATTATCACTAATGACCTCTAGTGTTGACGTCATTGATTCGCTAATGAGCAGTTTGAGTTTACCGGTTATCGATGGTACGGTTTTTAATGAGAGCTTAGTTGTTTGTACAGCTTTGAGCAGGTAAAGCTAAATTACATTATATCGTTAGTGATCTTTGAAGAGGTTAGACGAAAGTGAACTTATTTCCTTTTATTGAAACAATTATTTGAAAATTTAGTTATTTGAAGCATTTAACTGGGTCCCATTTTAGGTCTGGCTTTGTTCATAAATTTAAATGTTCTTTATGTTTTTTTGAATTATTTGTTCGATGTTTAATAACGGGGCATTTATAAATTACGTTACAACAAAATTACTATTCTTAAACTATTGCATTTGGTCAATATATTTTGCTGTAAGAATCTGTGTCTCAAATCGCCAGCCAAAAAATGTGTGACTAATTTTATAAGCAAAATAGAGTCACATTAGTTCACCGGGTGTGACCTATAACACTTTAATTAAAACATAGATCGTAGGTACTCGTCAGACTGAACGACACTGGTTCAGCGACATTGCTTCTTCGAATAAACTTTAGAAATATAGAATAAAAAAATAAGGGTTCCGTTTTTGCCATTTTTGCTCCGGAATCCTAAAACGATCAAGAAAGATAAAGTGATCCGCGCACGAAGGGTTCCGGACCATCCATACTTAATATTTTTATATTATAAATGTGAAAGTGTGTGTGTTTGTATGTTTGTCCGTCTGTCACGTTGAAACGGAGCGACGAATCGAAGATAGTTTATGGGCCAGAGAGTGACATAGGCTACTTTTTATCCCGAAAAAATGTTAAGTTCCCGAGGAAACAGCGCGCAATAATCGAATTCCACGCGGGCGAAGCCGCGGGCAAAAGCTAGTTATCTATACAACATTAGACAGTAGCAAAAAAACACGTTTGCTGTATGGGAGCCCCCCTTAAAAATATTTTATGAATATTTCTACCTGTTGCAGTTATTAAAATCGTACAAAAAACGGCAAAAAATCACGTTTGTGGTATGGGAGCTCCCTTAAATATTTATTTTATTTTGTTTTTAGTATTTGTTGTTATATCGGCCAGTTATTTATTAAAATTTCAACTATCTAGCTATCACGGTTTATAAGATACGGCCTGGTGACAGACGGACGGACAGCGAAGTCTTAGTAATAGGGTTTCCGTTTTTACCCTTTGGGTACGGAACCCTAAAAAACGAATTATTTTAAAGGTCCCTGACCTAATGTCGTTCAGTTTGACAAGTACGATCATGTTTAAATTATTTGCTACTGCCCGGTATACACCAAAATTCAAAAATATAATTCAATTCAATCACTTTATTGAACACCACAAAGTACATAGAGAAAAAAATCCAAGGTGAGCGATAGTCGATCTTATCGTATTAGAGCGATCTCTTCCAGGCAACCTTTACAATAGCAATGATGCAATTTACAAAAGATAAGAGCAAAAAAAAAGACAAAACTAACCATACATACATACATACGAGTAAAAAGTACGTAATCCTGTGTAAAAAATCACGACTGTCCTTATAACCTCACAAGTATGGTCACCCCACAACGGGCCATAAGCGCGTGCGCATAGTCACACAACACAATGCGTGCTAATAACCTGTCTGCAATGCATCGTAGGAATAGCAGTGGAACAACCTATTTGAAATTTAATGAATTTTATAAAGGGTTAGGCATGTGTCTTGAATTGAAAAAAAAAATACGCCCTTTTTGGAGAAATAATAGCGAATTAAGTACAATGATTGTGCCATTACTGAAGATGGACTGAAGCGGCAAGCAAAAACATGGGCTGGTTCACTGATACTTTGTGTTTAAAGTAGTTTACCGGTTTAATATAAAATATCAAATTGTTGGTCAAATAGCTTTCAAAAACTACAATATAAATAAAAATGAATATCCGTAATGTGTGTAGCATAACTTACGAAAGACGGCACCAAATTTGTTTTTTTTTGTTGTGTTCGTTATTTCGGGCAAGGTTTGTGAAAAAAAAAATTGGACTAAGGGCGAAGCCATGGGCAGCGTCTCTCTACTTTTCAGGTGATCATGAAAAATCACTGTTCTAAGATATAGTTAGGTCAATTTAGTCTACAGTTCTTTCGAACAGCAAACATCAAAATACTGTTATTAAACAAAAATATCAATAAAATCTTAATTATCTAGAATGAAACACAATATAATGAACGTTAGGAAATCTCAATTTACTGAGACAAAGGGAGCCGCAAATGGCGGCCCCTTTCATGTCCTGGACGTACTAGGAAAGTAATACAATATTTATTACTTATCTGCCGATAAGCATGTTTAGAAATCGTAAAATACACTTATTAGTTTTCGAACTGATCTGTGCAAAGGAAGGACTAATCTAAAGATGTAATAATATTTTGCGATCGTATTTTGTCTGCAAAGATCGTTTTTATATTGCTATCTCAATTAGTTTCAGTAAGCTAGTTGAAAAAGTAAGATAAATACTAACTTTTGCGACAAAATACGATGGAAAAACATTATTTACTAGATCTGTACTTTATTCATAAAAAGTTATGTCTGTCTACTCGTATGGGTTTTTCCAGGACCGGCTTTGGTGCCCTTTTAGATAGGTACGACAAACGATGAAATGACCGTTTGTTATCCTACAAGGTAAGTCTAAAATAGGTTTTCAAAGTGGTTAAGAATGTATGCCATGTAATTAAATACTTAGGGCTACCTCCAAATGCTCGGAATCCAAATATTTTTCAATTTCTTAAACAGCGTGGTTACCTACTGCATTATTGAACCTATAATCTACTCCTCCTTCTTATGCCTTGTTAACTGTTGTAAGATCAACTCTAAGAGATCCCTGTTTCTCATTGTAATCAGTTAATTTCATGTGTTGTATGTAGAGATAAATAAGAACCACATACCATTCATAAATTAGTATTTTTAAAATATTTTTCTTAATTAGTCGCGCAAATATTAATGATGCAAGTAATTGACTGCCTTTGTAATTTAGTCATCGTTGTATCAATATTTAGAAATAAAAGTAACAAACTCGAAATCGAAATGTCTATGGGAAAAACCTAATTAACGCAAGACATTCAACGGGCCCGATGGTCATTAAAATTCCAAACTACACTTACACATTAAATAATATAAAAAATAATCTACAGTTTTATATTGCGAAACGAGATGGGCATTATTTAAAAAAAAAACATTTCACACACGAAATTATGTAAGCATACATGGCTAATTTTTGTGTCCCAACGAAACTTTTTCCAGACAGTCATTTTGTGTGGTTAACTATCGGTTTCGGTTAATACGATTCAATCATTTGAACTCCACCCAACTACAAAACCTCCGTTTGGATTTTCAAGAAATCATGGTAGCATCGTCGTATTTGAACCGATGTATTTTTTAAAAAACAATAAATTTAACGGGTGCGGATGCCGGATGCAAAACTTTATCTATATCCGTTGAAACATGATCAAATTTCGAACAAAACAGACAATTCCTGAAACATATTGCTTGCTTAACCCTTTTTCCCAGTATTTTCCTTCAGTTTTGTCGCAAGCCGTATCTTCATCTCAGATTGAGCCATTAGTTCCGTCATATCTCGCAACGATATATCTCATATCAGATACTGTGCTCTTGAGAAAACCATTATGTACTTAATGCTATCGTTAAAGTACACTATCTTTAAAGCGGAGACACGAAAAGCGGTAATGATGGGTTGCGTCAAACATCTTATGAGATGTTGGCACAACATTGTCACGGATTTTGTGATAGCTGTTAAACTATAGTTTTAATTATATGGTGTGACATGATCACGACAATCCCATGAGAGAGAATACTTGAATTTATAGGACCAGTGCCTGTAGATAAGGTACAAGTTAACGATAGATGACGCTCCTGCGCATGGGAAATTCTATCTCTCGACTCTTACGCTTCTGCTTGCAGTAATAGACTTGTCTTTGTTTATTTTAGGACCTATACTACAGTAACTACTACCGTTTATGGTGGACATGCTTTCGTTTAAGTTTTGGTTAGGTCCGAAAGGGATAGGTATATGCGTTAGGATCGCGATGAAAGTTAGAGTGCTAAGGTGACAGACGGTTGCGAATGTAGTAGTGTTAGCAACGAATAATTGCAATTGTGTGCAGGTGTTGCAGTTTTCCGGTGTCAAATGTCTATGCGAACGCTGACACCTTTAAATTCTACCGCCTGGTCTCGTCAATTTTGCTTTATTTTTTTTCACTGTCAGATTGACAATTGTAAAAAAGTAAATGTATCAATGATTTTGAAATTATTTTGGACACATGTCGCTAATCGCTATATTTTGACTATTCATTCAAAATTTTCCTTAAAGGCCTTTTATCGTTTAAAAATCTCAATCAAGTCATGATCGATAATTGCGCAAAACACTTGCACATCTTGTACTCTACAGACGTCATAAGACCTTATCAAATGATACCCCACTCATCTTGTCACCTTGTATCTAGCTATAGAATACTTTAATCATTACACTTGTTTAAAAAATGATTTAAGATAATTATCGATTAAATTATCTGTTAATTCGAGAATTTACGAAAAGCAGCAACGGCTAGCTAAACGCTTCGTTTCACAATTTTGTTGAAAACTGAATTTATTCAGTTTGATGTCGGTACCTTCCTACCTAATATTTTGAGAGGTTTTGCTTCTATTTTGGCTGCTTCTGATTACAGTAGCCCAACTATTGACGATTAGGTAATTGAAATAAAGAGCTAAAAGCTGAGACTCGCAGTGCAGAAGAGAAATGCAGCGAGCGTCCTGGGAACTATGATCCAATTGGAATCCTTAGAGGTATCTACCCAGTACACCGTATCATAACATGACCGTAATAGCATTAGGCAAATTATATTATTTGTATTGAAAACTATGAGACTATGCCCACTAGCACGTTTCGTAACCAACCGTCGCCGTCGCGTGTTGTACGCGCTTGACATTCCGTTCCTCACACGTTCCTATTGCGGTCATGGCATGATACGATGTAGTGGGCTTTATTGTAACCTACATGTGATTTTTTAAAATCTGGAATTACTTTGCTCCAGCCATAGAAATCAACGTTTGGAACGCCGAAGACATTTCCGCAAATTTCAAAGACTTTTGGGCTCATAAAATCACGTTTCTTAGATTTCTTAAGTAGCGGCTCGTGTTCTTGGATCACCCCATCTGACCTGGATACGGTGTTGACCCCTAAGCCCCAACGGCGACATTCAAACCGCTCAGATGCCAAGCTGGAGGGGTCAGATACCACTTATAACTGATGTCGGTTTTACATAAAATTGGAAAAGATAAGTCAGCCTCAGCCGTGAAATGGACTCTGGTCTGTTTAGTTACATGGTTTTGGGTATATGGCGGATTGTCGTAGAAATCCATACCTAAGTATAAAAGAAAAACGTAGTATGACGATTAAAAATTGATATCGTACAACCCATTTTAGTTATGTTACGTATACGTTTCGAACAAAACAAATAGAGACGGCATCACACCTAACCGCCAGTTAACACTAATCAATGGATGGTGAAACAGCCCCTAAATGTCGCAAGTGTGTTATGTAACAACTTGTTCTCTGCAATCAGTAATCAATCCCAAGGCTTGCTTTATCGTCTGGAGATCGACAGGTAGGTACCTGTTAATACATAAATATCACGTAGCTGAAGGTTTACAAAAACAGATAATTTATCTGTTGAATCACAGAATATGTAATAGTACAAGTATATAGTAGTAAATAATAGTACAAGTAGGTTGAATTAAAATTTGCAATGAAAGAAAAATCTTTGAAGAAAATTTCTAAGGTTGTACAACTAGAAAAGCCTAGTTGTAAAAAACTAAAACTGAATTTAACAAACGAGATTATTGACAGTAAGAACAAAAAAACGGCCAAGTGCGAGTCGGACTCGCGCACGAAGAGTTCCGTACTGTTGAAATCTATTTTAATTATTATAACACTAAGATTTATTTTAATTATTTTGTATGTAGCAAAACCTCTTGGCTTCCAATAATACACGCAGTAGCACGACGAGTTTGTTATTATTCTTTTTTTTTATATAAAAACCACAGTCAGAACCCTTCTAATAAGTGATTTGTTCACGAAACTTGACATATTTATGACAATGCAATAATATGGCACAGATGGCACCATCGAGCTGATTTGATGATGGAGCCGGAAGTTAGACACTGGAACTCTTATGATAGACTAATGTAGGTAATCTAGACATACTTATATGATCTTATTAGAATCGTCTTATGGTGTACTTTCGCCAGGAATGGTATTCAGGGTTTGATGCTAAAGCAGTTATTCACAGTAGTATCTAAAGGCATAAACAATAAAAAGTATATAAAAAGTTTATAAAACTAAAAAACGGATTAGTTACTTATTCATTTTCAATTTGAGCTTGATTTTTATTTTAATATATATGGCAGCTGTTATTATAATTTCTTTTTAACAATTTTGAAGTTTGTTTATTGTCAATTTAGAATAATAAAATAGATAATGCATTAAAAAAAAACTATACTAGACTTAAAAGTAGAAATGAAAACCTAAAACTAATAAATAACTTGTTCAGTTAGAAATTTTGCGCGTTGGATTTATCTCAGCGGCATTTTGTCCTCCAAGCCCATCTCAATACATAAAGGCAAATGTATTTTCAAATTATTAGGAATTGTGGCAAAAAATCGTGTTTTCATTCTTAATAAAAAGGTAATCTCCAATGATCGAGATTTTCGTACAATGAACGGCTCAGTAGTTTTTTTTTTGTTAACAGGTTGGATTTAAAGGTCATTTTTAATTTGAAATATTGTTAATATGTATAAGAAGCACCTGTAAATTTACACGAACGATTTCCATTTCCGTGTTTTTTTTTCAAAAATCAAGTTTATCAAAAAGATTTTTTGTAATAAGATGTGGAAAACGAGCATGCGGGTCACCTGATGGGAAGCAATCACTGCCGCCCGTGGAGACCCGCAACACGAGGGGTATCACCACAGCCCTGTTGTTGAAATTTTTAAAGATTTTATACTTTAATGGTTTATTAATAATTATGGCGAGGGCAATGCACGCGTTGATGTCTTTCTCATAAGAACTTCACAAAGTCAAATGAAGGTCACATTGAAAACTTACTATATATCTGAAGATACTTTTCCTTTTCAAAATTACTTAATACCTAATGATTTTTTTCAAGCGGTTTTGGAATCGGATTACAATGTAAGATGAGTTTCAACTAGGAAATCTCGAGTTGTATCGTGTGTTTCCTGATATTGTTCACAACATCGCGAACAATTAGCTCTCCGAGATGATTTATCATTACGTTTCCCTTGCTTTGTCTTTTAATGATTTGCTGACGGCTGGCGCCAACTGCCACCCTCAGACACGTCAATTAATTTTTAATCTTACGTTAGCGACGGTAGAAATAGGTTTAGGCTGACAGTATTATAATGAAACTGGTCCAGGAATTTTACTTTATTTATTGAAACAGTTGTAGTCTAAATAATCGTTAATTATGTATTAATTATAAAAATTAAAGGCTGAATGTGCGGAGAAGCGAAAAATTCGATAGCAGTGAGGCTTATTGGGTAAAAAAAAAAGAAAAAAAGAAAAATCTAAATCTTTGCGCGATGTGATCTTTTTTATTTTGATTTACAGTGTAAGGTATAATTAGGGCACAGTAAAATTGACGGTTAGGTATGAGTTGATACAATTAAATTAATTTTGACGCGCGCGAAATTAAGACATCTTGATAAAGTAATTAAGATTGAGATATCCTAATTATGATTTCAATATTCGACATTTGAGAAGGACGAGTATTAGAGATCTTGATCTAATTATGTTTTTGTTGATAAAAATTAAAGCTTAATAATTAACTAAAAAAAACCTTAAAACCTTTGTCCTTTAGACTCGATCCATCGAACTTTAAAAACATTTTCAAAATACCTTTACATAGGTAATACATTCACGTACCTAATTTAACAGATCCAATAAAGTGAGATTTCTCGACACTTGTGTTCATTTACAACTATTTAAAAGGATGTTTAGCAAACAATTTATAAATAAATAAAAAAATAGGTATCCGATTCCGTAGATATTTAGCAAATAATGATAGATGGGTAAAAAAAGATAGCTTATTCTTATTTCTGATAAAGATGCTTCTAGCCTAGAAATCTAGACTAGAAGTTAATTTAAAAACCTAGTTATTTGTTTGAATACATATTACGAGTATGCGTACTTTTTTAATTTATTTTTTATCAAGTGATTAAGAATTTTTCAAGAAAAATATAGCTGCAGCATATTAATCTACTTAGGTATTGTTATCGGTAAGTACGTAGATTAAAAAAATACTTTCGGAGACAGGTAAGTTGCCTCCCTAAGTACCTTCCTTATTAATTAATTTAGGTATTTAAAAATATTCTAATAAGATTTATTTTAAGAAGGGATAAGGTTTATTAAATAGCTACCTACCAATGTTTAATGTTATCGAGCCGCTTTAATGATATTATATTAAATACTTCTTTACTTACGCAATTTATTATAAAAGTCTAGATGTTTTTTATATTGCATGCGTTTGTGTTAATTAAGTACATTGCGTGCAATACATCATGTCCATTACTTTACTAACGGGAAATGATTCGCGCTTATTGGAAAACCAGAAATACCTATTGAAACAAAAAAGTAAGTAGGTATTTTATTTTCAGCGATTTTTTTGCAATTTGAAAATATTGTTTCGTTTGGAATCTGCTCTGTTTGAATTCTGAAAATCGCTAGAAAATCAGTTCTTGTTAGAGAAAGTTTTTTTCAAACTTAAGAATAAGGAAAAAAAGCGAGTCCTTTTAAAATAAAAATATTGCTTATCAAAACCCAGCAATACTAGTGTAGTTTTTTTAACAAATTTATTCAGTACCATACCGCTTATAAATACTTACTTTTATTTTTAATCGCAAAATCCATGGCAAAAAAATGTGGCTGGCCAATTTTGTTTTTTTTTGAACTTCGTTCGAATTTCAAACAACTTTTCGCGCATTCCTGTGGACCTGGGGTCAGGCAACATTTGACAATCGTCCGGGCACACGCAGCCTACTGGATCAACAACGAACAGGGCGACGGCCCGATAATTTGCATCGTAATCTAATCGAAATAGCAAGACTCACCCAATCGTGGATAATTTCGCGGTATCAGTACACGCCGAAATTCAATAGAAAAAAGTCCGTTTCACCAATTCAGTCCACATAAACACCTTAAACTTAATATTTGAGCACAGATTTTATTTAAAACACTATAAAAAAATGTTTTTTAAGGCACTTATTGGAATTATTTGTTACGTTTTGCGTCCGCAACGCATCTTGCGCGAGCGACGACCTCACTCGTTGAGATGTCGTCTCCTTGTGATGACTTGATGAGAGTACGCACTGTCGCTCTGCTCTCGGGGGAGCAGAAGATGGCCGCCGATTGGTCGAGAGCGGCGGCCGGGCGCTAGGCGGGAGCGAGAGCGCGCGTTTCAGTGGCCAAGGGAGTGAGCAAGGCAGATAGCGCCGATCGTTGCGTCGCTCTGCTGGAGATTGTCTACCGGCCGGTGGATCATTGTGTGAGAGCGCGCTATCATAGTATAGAGATGCCAAGTCCTTATAATTATTTAAGTATCGGACTTATTTTGTTTTTATCTACAGCTTATAATAACGTAAAGGAGATAATTATAGGTACTTGCGTGCAATAATTTGTTCTAATCTAATTTCACCATCTTGATGAGGTAAAAGTCTCTAGGACACGTGGAAGTACAATGAGTCCTTAATAAGTACTTAGATTTATTTTAGTGTGAAATGGCTACCGGTGTTAACCATTAATAATTACAATTACCTACAGAACAATAATAGCTTAAGTAATTAGAATTAAGTTTGAATGTAATATAGTAGATTTTACAATAAATAACTCGAAATAGGGTTTATTCAGGTATGTAGTGGTTCTAAATCTTATAAAAATGGATGAATTAATTAAATATGCTTCAAGTTTTCTTAATTTATGCCTATGTAGATAAGTCTAAAATGTCTGTAAAAGCAACAGGTAAGTACCTATGCAAGGAATAAGAAGAAACATACCTACATTTAAATTTTTGCAGATCAATATTGGATTGGTATTACAAGAATAGCAAGAATTATCTTATCACTAAGAAATTAAACATGTTTTTCAATGGAGCTCTCTTGCAATCATAATTATTTTAAAATAGCTTTTGCCCGTGACTCCGTCTGAACTTGGCAAATTTTCTGGGATAATAACTAACCTATGTAATGGACCTTCCCAGTTGCAGTGTCTCAAGCTATCATCATCCCAAATCTAATTTAAATCGGTTTAGCGGTTCAAGCGTATAAGATAACAGACATACCTACAGACAGACAGATATACTTTCGCATTTATAATATTTATTAATAAAGATACCTATTAGTCATCATCCCAGCCTATATACGTCCCACTGCAGGGCACAGACCTCCTCTCAGAATGAGAGGGCTTGGGCAGTAGTTCCCACGCGGGCCCAGTGCGGATTGGGAACTTCACACACACCATTGAATTGCTTCGCAGGTTTGTGCAGGTTTCCTCACGATGTTTTCCTTCACCGTAAACTCGTGATAAATTTCAAATGTAATTCCGCACATGAATTTCGAAAAACGCTGAGGTGCGAGCCGGGGTTTGAATCCACGATCCTCTGCTTGAGAGGCCATTAGGTCAAACCACTCGGCCACCACGTATTATTAGTAAGAATAGTAAAAAAATATCTACCTATTCCTGTTTAAATTAATTTGTTCAAGTTTATCATTTCACTCAGTGTTACCTACTTTTACTGAAACTTGCATTAAAAATAGGTAAACCAATTAAGCCAATATAAGTTTTCTTGCATTTAAATAACTAATTACTTTATATTTAAATTTTAAATATAATTGGCAGGGGTCGGACAAAAAGTGCCGATGACGTCAAACCACTTATAGGATGATTTCAAATAGTATTTTTGATTTTCATAAACAATTATCACATCATTTATCAACCTCTTTATTAAACGATATGAAATTTATTTTATTCACTGAATTCCATTGATTTATTTACGATTATTTTGTTACTTCTCCTACTGCTACATGTCACACGGAAGTTTAAATAAAAACATCATCTTGTGTGCAAGATTACGTAATTTTTACGTCATCCGCACTTTTTGCCCGACCCCTGATAATTGGGTAGATTCCTGGGTAAAAAAATCCTACTTAGTCCTTCAGTAAGACTAACAAAAATATTGGACGCATATTTATTTTTTTGTCAATCAAACAAAAAATGACAAAGATGAAGCACGTCAATGTTCGGGAGGGGGGGGGGGGCACCCGTGATGTCACTCCTTTGTTAAAGAGTGTACGTAGGTGTGACGTCACACGGAAGTTTAGCCGGCTGTGCGGGTGTTTTTAAAAAAAGTGCTCTTTCTTTTTTTTGAAATTTTGGTAAAAATTTGGTTTTTCCTACTCAGAAATTCAGAATGAAGTGAACAATCGACTCCGATCGTTAAAAAAAAATGACCCTATTTTTTCATACAAAAATTTATGAGACAGCTTTGTTACGCCCATACTGAGTTTATGAAAAAAAAACGTAACGTTTTTTTGGGGACATTTATACTATCGGAATCGATTGCCCTTGCCCATGCCCTTAATTTTGGTATTTAATTGACAAAAGAAAAAATACGTGTCAGATATTTTTTGAAAATATAACTGACAAACTAATTACATATTTTTAGCCTATTATGTCAATGGCATGATTGACTACCTCACCTATAAAGACGAAAACTCAAAAGGTAAAATCCAAGTAGTTATTCCTGACTTACCGTTGACCGTCATACTTAATCTTTTTGCTTTAATGGCAACCGATCCCTTTGACTCTTGATTTTCCTTGTCACTATGACATTTGCTGTGAAAAAGTTCCATGCTGGGCCACAAAAGGAATGGTTGGATTGTATAACACGTGAGAGTATCAGTCATTACATTGAACGGGGCTGTTTCACCATTCATTGATTAGTGTTAACTGGCGGTTAGGTGTGATGCCGTCTCTATTTATTTTGTTCGAATAGACAGAGACGGCATCACATTTAACCGTCGGTTAACGCTAATCAATGGATGGTGAAACAGCCCCTAAATATTTTTCAGTTCAATTGACGTAACAATTCGTAAACACAAAACATTATTGACATTACAATATTTACAATTAAATGTACTTAGTAATTAAATGATATCTTAGCTAATTAGTTTATCTATTTAAAGAGGGGACGCTGCCAGCATCATCGGTAGGTACCTACCTTGATTAAGTGGACTACTTGAAATAGTTTGTTTTATTTGTTTTGTGTTCTAAATTTAGGATAGTTACACTTATGTAAATAGATAGAATATAGTTGACGCAACTAATTACATCGGATATTTTCTGTCGTACAACATCTTAAAAAACTTTTAAGTAGATGCAAAAAAAAATAGTTTAACTTAACTAACTTACACATAAACCTTTTAGATGGAAGTAACTAAAAAAAATAATATGTTTTAGTCAACAAGCGTTCTGATTCAAATCACAATAGATTAAACGTCTAAATAAAAAACCGGCCAAGAGCGTGTCGGACACGCCCGAAATAGGGTTCCGTAGCCATTACGAAAAAATTAAGTAATATTTTTCTAAGGATTTCGTATTTTCTTCTTCTTCCATAGTTTAGGTATATTTTATACCTTAGGCTGCTATTTACTCTTAAACTACTAATAATTCTTAAGCAAACTTAGCCGTTATAGTTTTCCTTAAAAGTTATACTTACTACCATCCTGATTTTTTTTAATTTATTCCACCCACCGGTTTGCATTCGACGGGGGGACGTTCGATTTTAATGAAAATTTGCACTTTAAACTTGAATATTTCGCAAACATATCGCTGAATCGAAAAATCGTCTTAGCAAACCCTTTCTTAAAGAATACTGTATATGTCACGTGATACCTAATAAAATTACCTAAGTACAGTAAAAAAGGGGCCCAATCCATCGAGGGGCACGTGCCCAGTGTGCCCAGTGGGGAAGAGGGGCCTGGCTAGTAATACCTAACAATAGAACTGTACTCAAGAAAGTACCATATTTGTCGATCTCTTACTATGTTACATCATTTCCACAGCCGAACACTACAAAATTCAATCCATTATCGCACCATTTCCATCTCAGCTGACCTCTAATCGGTCAAATACGTTTAAACACGGCCAGTACCAACCATCTGTCAACACGTGGCCAATGCTGGTCGCTGCTGCTCCTTCCTAGTTAAATTTACCTAGGGTTGGCATACGGCAGGATTTGTCCTGGTCCTGACATGTCAGGATTTTTTACCCTTTGCCAGGATTGCGGTCAGACTTGGCATTTGGCATGTATCAGGGTTTTTAGAACTGACCTCATCAAATCACTTTATGTTTTCATTATAAAAAAAATAAATGCTTATTACAAAGTTTACAGTTTTAATTATAAATGTAATTAGTAAGTAATCAACAAAACCAATAATATCACTTTCAAAATAATTTAAAATAGGTTAAATTACAGCTAAAGAGGTCTCAATCAATTGTTCCTTATAAGTTATAACTCTAGTTATAATATAGGTGAAAAACTTAAGTAAAGGACGTGTTGTATGTAGTAGTGCACAGAATTGATATATGGAGCTTAGATAAGTCACTTTTTAATTTGGAACCAATGTCAATTTGTTTATACGGACAGGTTACTAATACAATACATACAACAGGTCCTATTACTTAAGCTTTTCACCGATATACTTTTATTATTTGGTTTTACGCCATGTACTGTTGTGTTTCGGCGTGGAGAGTAAGACAGCCGGTGAAATTACTGGCACGTGAGGTATCCCATCTTAGGCCTTTAGGTTGGCAACGCGTCTGCAATACCCCTGGTGTAATTTGAGCTTCGGCTCTAATGCACCGGAAGGAAAAAAATGTCTCTGTTACACGAAATGTCAGGACTTTTTGGGTGATGTCAAGGTTTTTATCAGGACATTTAATTATTCCATTTGACAACCCTATCGACCCGATAAGAAGTAATATTTGAGTTTCGGTTATGGATTTAGATAGAGATAGGGAAGAGATTCAATAAATCCGGAATAGTTCAACGCCCTTTGAAGTCAGGATTTTAGTCTTGACCTTTGCCGGACAAAATTACGTCTTTTGTTACTGTCCCATTGTCTATCTCTGCCTTTGCTATGAGTATCTATAGGTAGAGTCAGTTTAAGTAGAGTCATTCACGATGACGCGTGCCGTGGTTCGTATTACAATGTCATTAATGTCTAATTTTGACAAAATCACGCGTCTTCGTGGATGGCACTAGGTATAGTCTCTGGCTACTAGATATATAAATCAAGAATAATAAACGCTGTAATATAGCCGAAACGTCGAGGACGAGGCACATGTGTGTTTGTATGTACTCTATGTAGATGGCAAAAGCGTGACTAAATTAATAATTGATACTTCCTAAAGTTTGAAACGTGGGCTTGTTTCACAACTCATAGATAATTTTTATTTGACAGATAAAGTGATGCCATTTCGTCTATTCGAAACAAACAGAGACGGCATCACAGATATCAGTCACATAAAATTAATCAATGAATGGTGAAATAGGGGCTAATACGAGTATCAATCTTGATTTTCTAAAGTCCAGTTTAGACCTGGAAGAAAAATCGTGCAAGTACATTGCAGTGCTCGATTGACCATTTTAAACTGGTTTGTTTTATGACTTCGCAATGTACTTAATGCAATTTGCACCATTTTTCTTGTAAGTCTTAACCTGCAGGGCTACTACGAAACTCGAAGTTCGTGTCGTGCGGTCCCTCTGACACTTCAACTAAGTATTTAATACGAGAGCGAGAGGGACGGTACGATACGAACTTCGAGTTTCGTAGTAACCCTGCTGAGCTTTAGTCCCTGTTTCACCACTCATTGATAAATTTTTAAGTGACGATAAATGTGATCTCTATTTGTTTTGTCCCAAAAACAGATATACCTACTTAACTTAAAATTTAACAGTGAGTGATGAAAGAGGCCATTAGTGTGATCTGCCGATATTTACTTACCTTTTACGATTAAATTTTTCTCACTTAGTCTGTTTATCTATCCAACTCGTTCATCTAATTTTGACCCGACTTTACCCGCCTTGTAACGACTTTGCAAGTTATGACCAAAATTACCTTTAGAAATTAAATTACTTTTAATGAATCTGACCTTTAAGTAACTTTGAGGGTAATAATGGAGATCTAGCTTTTATTTAAATTGCAACGTTCGAATGTTTTTAACTTTGTTAGCCATGGTTTCAAATTTTTCATACTTTCGTGATTGACTACAATACAAACACAATGGTAGTGTAATTTTGCTAATCCAGCCAGAATCGTCTCTTCGCTCCTCGGGACAAAAATGTTCAATTAATGGTAACGACTTGAAACTTGGTACGGATGTGTAGTTTGGATGAAAATGCACATAGGTACAGTTAAGAAAAAGGACAGTCAGCAAAAATAGTTTTTTTTTTTAATAAAACTTATTTTAAATAGTGTGATGAATGAAAAATTAACTCTTAAAACTTAGCAAAAAGACACTCCCAATAGACATTCACAATAAAGAATAATCATTCACCATGACATTAATTGATATTCGATATCAATTAGATAAGATAACGCTCTGTCAGAGACATTTTCTTATGAAAAAAACCAGAAACGATGACATCAATTTGGATTTAAGTTTATTTCTTACCAATCTTTCGAAAACAACGCGGTTTAAAGTTAACCCGGAGTCTTTCAGCAGTGCTAGAATTTTTGACTGGTTGCTATTGTAAATGTTTTTTAGAATTTCAATTTTGCTTAACAAAATTAAATGTCTCCTTACATGTCAATGTTTAAAGTAGGTATACAGTCGAAAAAACTAATTCATACAAGGGTAGAATCTTAGTGTTATTAATGCCATATGGATATCCCATACTTTTTTGAAGGAAATCATACTGAACTTAATTATTAAAAGGTTCCAACCCTGGTATAGATGAATCAGTTTGATCGACGATACCGCGTCAAAGGTTAGACTATTACAATCCATAACCTAACCAACAGAAAGTTGAAAAACCCCCGACTTTGTCGCTTCAAAGTTAAATATCTCAAAAAGGGCTAAATCTATTTTGATGAACCATGTCTAAGAACCATCGCTAGAAACCCTGATTTGTAATAAAAAAACCGCACTCCACCCACGGTCCACCCATTTAAGAGCTACAGTGCCACAGACACACACACACACACACACACACACACACACATAGCGGTCAAACTTATAACACCCCTCTTTTTGCGTCGGGGGTTAAAAATTCCGACGAAATACTTTGTACAGGGATTTTCTGTGAAAGTAACCCAACAATGAGCTGCCATATATTTGGATTCAAAAATGCCTTGGATTTGGAAGTTATTTTTGTAATGCTAGTAATTTATATTATATCTGCAAGTAATTATTATCTAAGATGACCGTTATTGGACAAACAACAGGACTAAACCTTATCAGCCCGCTTTGTCAGAGTTTAGTCCCCGTATCTTCAGTACTTATTTACTTATATTATTATTGATACTGATCAAGGTTAGTTAAACGTGAAACGAGAAACCATTATCTGGCTCAGAATTATGAGGTGTAGAATTATCACGTAATATAGAGCTATGCCACATTATGTCCACTCGTGACCAGGGTCGTAGCACTGGGGCTGAAACATTGAGATAATTTTAGCAATAGATATAAATGCAATGTATTTATTATATCTAGGTGTTGCTTCGAACATAGCTCGAAGAATACAAATATGCAAGTTGAAGTAAAAATGGGCTGGGCAGGAGACCAGATAACCGTTGGGGGAGAAAAGTCCACGAATGGCGACCAAGAACCGGAAGACTTTTCTATTTAGTGTTTTTCTATCTGTTTGCGAAATATTCAACTTTAAAGTGCAAATTTTCATTAAAATGAAGTGTCCCCTATAAAATCTATACGTCAACTGTTGGGTGGAAAAATTTGAAAAAATTCAGGATGTTACGGTCAGCATCAAAAGTAGCTGTACACTTCCGTATTTTGACGTTTTACAGCCACGTACTAAACGCCATGCAAAATTGCTAATGTGTCAATGTGACAAAGTAAAAAAAAAAAAACCGCCAAGAGCGTGTCGGACACCCCCAAAATAGGGTAGTACCCTACCTACTACTAGGGTAGGGGTGTTAGGGGTAGGGTGGGGTAATTATGAAAAAATTAAGTAATATTTTTCTTAGGATTTCGTATTTTATACGGGATCTTCCAAGTTTAGGTATATTTTATAATTTAGGCTGCTATTTACCTACTCTTTAACTACTAATAATTCTCAACCAAACTTAGCCGTTATAGTTTTCCTTGTAAGTTTGATACACTTACTGCCATCCTGAATTTTTCAAACTTTTCTACCCACCTTTTTAGATTTTAGAGGGGGGGGGGGACGACGACGCTCGATTAGAAAAATTACAATTTAAAGTTAAATCTTTCGCAAACAAATCACTTACTCGAAAAATCGTCAAACCCCTAATGGTTTTAAAAGACCTATCCAACGACACTTTACACTATAGGATTGGATGAGAAAAAAAATCACCCCCACTTTACGTCTATGGGATACCCTAAAAAAATTTTTTTACAATTTTTTATCGTACCATTTTGTCGGCATAGTTTACATATATATTCGTGCAAAATTACAGCTTTCTAGCGTTGATAGTCCCTGAGCAAAGCCGCGGACGGACGGGCAGACAGAGAGACAGACAGACAGATAGATAGACATGGCGAAACTATAAGGGTTCCGTTTTTTCCATTTTGGCTCCGGAACCCTAAAAAGTGATCCGCTACTTTTGATGCTGATTGTAAGTATATCAAAACAAGAAAAAATATCCTTACAAAAATATTACTTGACTTTTTCGTAATGACTACGGAACCCTATCGTGGGCGTGTGCGACACGTACTTGGCCGGTTTATTTGTCACTATTCATAGTGTCTTGATTAGTCGAACTGTAAAATATTGTTTCGAAATATCATTGTTTTTGTATGTGCAAATTTCAAAATTGAAGTTGCAGTTTAGTTAACTTTCTTGTGGTATGAACGTACGTCAAAGACCACATGTCCTTGTCAGTATCATGGTGTTTAGTCGGAAATACCTTTTCACAAAAACAACAGGAAAATATTACTTACTTAATCTTACTGAGTATAATTGACGTTTTATGAAATAATTATTTTGGACATAACTTCTGACTGATGTAATGCAATATTTCAGTGCGTCATATGTGGCCTACGTGATAAGGAAAAATTTTATGTGGTCAATTAGTCGAATATAATATCGTCTAAGAAATTAAAGAAAATATAAACCTGACTTATTCAGTTAACACAGTATTTTAATTCATTGAAAATACTCATATTCATATATACAAAACAAACAAAAATCGAAAACACGACTGTCTTACAGAATAAATCAAATAAAACTAAGAAGAAAAATAAATATAATTATGTAGTAGGTACAACATACCAAGTTTAAAACTGCTCACTCTGCTGCTGCTACTTAGTTGTCTACTGTCAGTAGCAAAAATTCAAATTCCTAAACTCCACTCAAATATGTTAATTTAAATAGAATGATAAAAATAAATGTCAAACTTTTGAAATTTTTAAATAAAAGCTCGGTCAACGTAGTGGCATTGCTATACCTACGACGAGGAAACGCAGTCAGCCTTATGGGCACCCTGTCCAATAGTAAGTAATCTGAGTGATAGGTATTTGTTATTAGTTTTTTTAGAATAAGCTAGTTTTAATTTTACTTTTATTGACTTTTTTACTAACGTTTTTTTGTATATATTGCGCGCCACAACTTATTTTTATTGTTAGTTTTAGTGTTATAGTCTTGTTACTGTAAAGTGGTGGTACTGATGGAACCAAACTATACCAAAATAAATCTTTCTCTCTTTCTTTCTAAATACCTTTGACGCTACAATAAAATGACATCCAAAAGGTTATTTTTGAAAAGGTAGCGTATCAAAATTGATGAGTTCGATTGGCCGCCATTGTTTGTTCGCGATTCCCGCCAAATTGCGGAAACCGTTGGAAATTCATTCACGAGCTCTAGCGTTTACAAACATGGCTGTCAACGGAAAAAATAGTTAGACGGGACGTTCGGGCGGCGAGTTTACAAAATATAGACTAAGCCAAATCCTTTACAACAATAGATGTCAAACATCTGCACTATTATGCTTGGGGCCTCAACGAGTTGATAAATAAGATGGCCGCTTGAGATATTGTTAGGAGGAAATGGCGGAGGACTGCAGGTTTTGGATTTAAACATTAAAGAAAAAGAAGGAAAATGTTTATTCGGCATATAAACAAAGTAACAACAAGGTACAAGTACGTTTGTTGTTACTTTGCGTTACTTTGCGGAGGTCCATATCAATGAACAATGAATGACCCCCTCGGCTGACAGCTCAGCAATGCTGAGACACGTAACCACAGCGCTGATTTTCAACTGCAGCCAAAACGTAGGTATATAAAATGAAAAAAAAAAACCGTTGACATTAACCGTTTCATCAAAAAAAGAAGACAAAATTCTATTTTTACACACACACACACACACACACACACACATACACACACACACACACACACACAAACATCACACCTGTATTCCCAAATGGGGTAGGCAGAGCACACGAAACGTTACCGCTTTGGAGCCACTTTTAGCAATTTTAGGTTTTAAGTTTGACAAAAACGGTACAATAGTGACAGGTTGCTAGCCTGTCGCCTACGGTATACATTAACGTATATCCTCAGTCGCCTCTTACGAGATCCACGGAAGTAATGGAAAGGTGCAATTCTAACCCGACACCACACGGGTTTTATTTTTATTAAAAAAAAGCCGTGTAGCTTAGTGGTTCGAAAAAAATCCGCGGTAGTGGCAGAGGGTGGTGGGATCGAGCCCGAGCTTTTCCGGAAAATATGTACGAAATGTACCCTGAACTATAGGTACGTACTATGTAAGAAAACATCGGGTTTCATCGTCCTGTGCACACTGGCGAATAAATTCAATGGTTTATGTGAAGTTGCCAATTCGCTCTGAGCCCGCGTGGGATATACGGCCCAAGCCTCTCATTCTGTGACTAGGCCTGTGTGCTGTAGTGGTAGTATTAAGCCGAGATCATGAAACTAATTAGCCCTTCCCAAATTTCAAAGTAAGCACAGCAAACAATTTAATTTCTGAGCCAACTTAAAACCTTATCATAGTAAATGATTTTGTTATAACTTTTTTTTATCGAATGACGTAAATGGCACGATGACAAGGCGTATTAATTAGTGAAGTGGGTAATGCCGTAATTTTAGCCGTTTTTTAGCTTTTGTGGATATTTCGTGGTTTTTTATTTATTTCAAAGCTTCTAAAAACAATTATACAATTAATTGCTATAATCAATCTAGTTTTCCGGGTCATAATGAAAAGATTTTTACTGCATGGGTGAATCAACTTTTTTTGTTTGTTATACTGTCTTGGACAACGAAACACAAAAGTTATGGCCAGAAAACCAGTTTTTTGGCCTAAAATTGTTCAACTTTGATGCCAAATATCTCGAAAACAATGAACTTTGAGGTAAATATGGGATACTATATTGCTTAAAGCCGTTGTTGTTAATATAATAAGCTACAAAAATCATTTGAAAACTAAGGAATTCAGATCGAAGGTCATTGGGGCATGGGATCCCCTTAATATAGACTTAACTACCATTCTTTAAAATTTAAAGTATCCCCAGTAAAAAGAACGAAATGAAAACCAGGAAAACATAAAAAGACAATTGCGATATAGTCTCCAACGAAAGTGAAAGAAAGCCGTATACTTTGCTCGATACATCATCCTCACGCGACCACACGGAAGCGTGGGCGCGAAATAGAATCTTAACTTTTTTCTTAGCGAGCGTAATTGCTAGCTAGAAATTCCTACCACCCAGTGTCAGTTACCGCTGTTTTTCTGCGCTAATAGTATAATTGGATGTTTAGATGTACCTATGTTTAGATATTAAACTAATAAAACTGGAATTATAATGTTAATGTCGTCAATGAAATTAAAGAAATGTTAAACACATCGGTTTTCTACGTTTTCCTGAAGATTCAATAGAGAAAGAAATAGAAAAACCGGCCAAGAGCGTGTCGGACACGCCCGAAATAGGGTTCCGTAGCCATTACGAAAAAATTAAGTAATATTTTTCTAAGGATTTCGCATTTTGTACGGAATATTCCAAGTTTAGGTATATTTTATACCTTAGGCTGCTATTTACTCTCAAACTACTAATAGTTCTCACGCAAACTTAGCCGTTATAATTTTCCTTGAAAGTTTGATATATTTACTACCATCCTGAATTTTTTCCAATTTTTCCACCTACCTGTTTAGATTTTAGAGGGGGGGGGGGACGCTCGATTTTAATGAAAATTTGCACTTTAAAGTGGAATATTTTGCAAACATATCACTGAATCGAAAAATCGTTTTAGCAACCCCCTATTAGTTTTAAAAGACCTATCCAACGATAGCCCACACTACAAGGTTGGATGAGAAAAAAAAAATCACCCCCAGTTTACGTCTATGGTACCTACTCTAAAAAAAATTGTTTTTTATTTTTTTATTGTACCATTTTGTCGGCATAGTTAACATATACATTCGTGCAAAATTACAGCTTCCTAGCGTTAATAGTCCCTGAGAAAAGCCGCGGACGTACAGACAGACAGACATGGCGAAAGTATAAGGGTTCCGTTTTTGCTATTTTGGCTACGGAACCCTAAAAAAGGATCTTTGGTTTCGAATTCTGAACGACATGAAAAAACTAGTTTAAATGTAAAATAGGAACAAAGTGAACCTGAGTAGCTTTTTTGTGAATGTTACATTTTTGATGTAAAAGATTTTATTAACATAATGCAATGATACATTTTTGACGTATAATTAAATAAGTTCGTAAATTCGTATTGAAATTCTAGTCCTTTTTAATCAGTTTACAACCGTTTTATGCCGTACCTAGTTCTAGCTGTAATTCTAGATTTAGAAAAGAGTGGGATTGTTAATACCAGTTATTTGGATGCAGAAAAGAATGAATGCGAGAAACTCCTTAAATATCGCACGTGAAGATTTTGAAAGAAATTTTCCAAAAAAATGGAATTACAGGCAATTTTTCATGAGATTATAAAAAAGGAACCGTTTAATATTATTTTAAATGTCATGACCTTTTTTCAATATTATTACGAAAAAATTTAGATAAATTCAAAGAAAACAATTTGCCGATCTTTTTACGTCCAATGAAATATCGTCGAATCACAAGCAGCATGCTTTGCAATTACGCCAGTTAACATGTGAGATTGTTGGCGTGTGCCGTAGATTCTATTGTGCCATAATCGTTAGCAAAGATAATGAGTGGCGCGACATAAACCGTTTTGTCTTTATTAACGCTTTTCTATGAGAACTGAGAACTTGTGACGTTGATATAAACCCTGAGAAAAAGCGTCTTGACAGACGGATGGACAGACGGACAGACAACAAGGGGACCTTTCTATAAGGGTTCCTGTTTTGTCAACTGAGGTACGGAACCCTAAAAAGAAGGACAGAGAGTAAAAAAATCTTTTAAAGAAAAGAAAGAATGAAAATTATTTATAACAGCAGTGACACATTACACAGGTTAGAAAAAAAATAAGAAGTGTTTTAGTTTGTTTGTATTTTTTTTAACGTTACCTAACATTTAGTGTGATGGGTGCTATACAGTTTAGTTTTTCAGCCATTTACTGAAAAGCTGGCCATATTTTCGTTTTTACAATATTAATAAGGATGTTTTTAAGTATCTATTTTATCTATTTATTTGCGTATCTATCTATGTTTATCCGTTGCCTAGTACTCAACACAAGCTTAGCTTATATTGGGACTAGATCAATTGGTTTGGATAGTCCAGTGATTATTATTTATTTAATATTACTCAAGGTTTGCCAACGGACAATGCAGCGAAGCATTCTTGGTGTCCGAAGAACGGACCGGATTAAAAACACTGCGCTGCCCTCAAAGACTCGAATTGCTGACGTGGGTGTAAAGACGGCCAAGCTGAAGTAGGACTGGGCTGGACATGTCTGTTGAATGAACCCAGAACGTTGGGCCAAAATTGTTACGGAATGGGTCCCTAGTGACGGATACCGTAATAGAGGCAGACCGAAGAGGAGATGGAGGGACGACTTAGATGCCTATAATGTGGGATGGCGGGAGCTCGCCTTTGATAGGCAGGAGTGGAGCAAGAGGGGAGAGGCCTTTGCCCAGCAGTGGGACACAAAACTAGGATAGCTAAAAAATATATATATTACTAGCTTTTGCCCGCGGCTCCGCCCGCGTGGTATTCGGTTATCGTGCGCTGTTCCCTCGGGAACTGTGCATTTTTCCGGGATAAAAAGTAGCCTATGTCACCCTCGGGCCCATAAATTATCTCTATGCCAAAAATCACGTCGATCCGTCGCTTCGTTACGGCGTGAAAGACGGACAAACACACAAACACACTTTCGCATTTATAATATTATAGTATAGTAGTAGTAGTAGTACAGTATATAGTATGGATTATATCGTTCGAACCACGCTCCACAGGTTTAATTAAGAAACTAAACAAATTACTACTGATACAAAGGGAAAAGTCAAATCACAATCGGAATACGACGGCAATCGAATAATCAATATTAAAAAATATTAAAAAAGTGAGTTTTTTACATCCGCTAATATGGAACTTTATTATTTAGTGTCAAATGTCCAAACGGCTGTACGATGAGTACTGCCCTATACCACGAAGTGCAAAACTCGAACTTCGTATGTTGCCGTCCCGCTGGTGCTTATGTCATTTAAATACGCGAGTGAAAGGGACGGTGCGATACGAACTTCGATTTGCGAGTTTCGTAGTAGCCCATCTGAAGCTAACTAATTGGGAAAGCACGATAAATTGAATATGAACATTTCCGATAAAAAACGATGGAAAGCGATTATACTCGTACACGAAATACATAATACACTAGACACATAGTGCATATTCTAAGATCATAGCATAGAGGTCATCCCTATCGTATTTGGGCATATATTTGTTCGAGATATCGGCTCTCTTGCCAAGTCAATATTGTATCTTCGTATTGTCAGAGCGGTCAACGAACTCATGCAAAGCGCACGAGAGATCGATGTGATAAACTGGATAAAATAATGCAATTTATGCAGAGAAATTGAAAGACTTAAATTAATTTAAGTATTTAAATTGCAGATTAAAAAAAATCGGGCAATAGAACTTATCCATTTTGTTTACAGAAAATAATGAAAGTACATATATATACAAACGTCTTAATTAATTAGTACTCGTATTATAGAAAATAGCGTTCTCTTTAATTGAAATTTAAAGACTAAGAGTGAGACGTTTATGAGTTAATAAAACAGTGAAATTAAATTAAAGCTCATTCTTATTATTACTTTAAATTTCTTCTTCGTTCATTTACCTCACGTAATAAATAAACACGCATATTTTCCAGTATGATGACATATGGATCTGAGGACGTGTTGCTTCACTATAAGCCTTATAAACAGGTAGAGTTGCGCAGTGAGCAATGGAGAGAGCTATGCTGGGGTTTCACTACGGGGTTGAATAACGAGGGGATATTTACGTGATAAGAACGAGGGTCAACAACATAGCCCAGAGAATTTCAAGTGACATTTGGCAAGCACGGAGAGCTGTTGTTATACACTGTTTGCAATTTTTTTTAACATATGGGAGGGTGATCGTATCCGGAACACCACATTGCGCTCCAAGACTCGAATAGCTGATGTTGGAAAAGCGACCGCCAAACTTAAGTGGGACTGGGCCGGGCATGTCTGCCGGATGCACCCACAAAGATGGGCGCACAAAGCCACATGGTGGGTACCACATGACGGGCACCGACGGCAAGGCAGGCCGAGGCGGAGATGGCGAGATGACCTGGACGCGGAATTGAGTGAGTGGCCAAATATAGCTCTGGATAGGGAGATGTGGAAGTCAAGAGGAGAGGCCTTTGCCCAGCAGTGGGATACAGTTATAGGCTAAATATAATAATATAATAATGGGAGGGTGGCGAAGCTTACTCTAGGTCGCCGATTGCTCCTGAACGGTGCACGAAGGGCCACAAAAATTTCGATGCTGGTTAAGTATAGTTTCGGTTGACATTTTGCCGAAACCCGAAACCAAAACTAATTCGAAACTCCAGTTTAACGCCGATTCCCGCCGAAATCGAAACCAAATGTTCGGTCGGACACTATCGGAGTAAGAGACCAATAAAATGTAGTAAAAGTAGGTATAATCGAAGAAACTGAATGTACCAAGGTGGAACCTTTGTGCTACTAATTTCACGTGACATCTCATACTTTTGTCAAGGAAATCGTAGTGAAATCGATTATTAAAAGGTTCCAATCTGATATCATCTGAGTCAGTTTGTTCAACTGTAGGTAGACCAGGTACTCAACGAATTCAATTGTCTCAGTTAGATGGAGCAAGAAATATCGTGCGAGTCGCGGTAAATTGCAGTCGGTATCGATCAATTATTTTATAAATAGTCGCGCAACTCGGCAATGCAACGAAAATCTTAACGAATTTCCTCGTTTCTTCGATAAATCACGAATTTCCTACCTTTAGCGTTAACAATACGTTATACGTTGCAGTCATAATAATAAGTAAACATGTGTAGGTAGGTATGTGAAGCGTAATGGCGTCTTGTTGTTTGTTTTTCAGTTAAGCGTAAAAGGTTGAATGGATGCTGATGAGACGAAACAAATATTTTAAAAATGTATGCAGCTTTTTATTGCGCCAGTTTTTTTTTATTTTTATTTATTTCTTTATTTATTTTTTTATTCGACTGGATGGCAAACGAGCAAGTGGGTCTCCTGATGGTAAGAGATCACCACCGCCCATAGACAACTGCAACACCAGGGTATTGCAGATGCGTTGCCAACCTAGAGGCCTAAGATGAAATACCTCAAGTGCCAGTTATTTCACCGGCTGTCTTACTCTCCACGCCGAAACACAACAGTGCAAGCACTGCTGTTATACTTACATTTAAAGTTTTTGGTTTTCCAGTGTTTGATAGGTATTTGATTTATACTTTGAATAACATTGTGTGTCTTGTGTTGTTGTGAATTAATGTAATTTCTGTCTTTCTTTAATTTTATCAAAATTAAAATAGGGTGTTGACATGATAAGTGCTTGCGATTAGAAACCGACAGCGTGCAGCGGCTGTATATATACTCTGTTTGTGCATTTTATGATATTATTGAGTATTAGTGTCCTTCGGCGCTTGTTCCACCCAGTTCTGGCCGAAACCGGAACTCATTTTTACTCAATTGAAGAAAAAAAAACAATTAAGCTGTTAATTTCAAGCAAAAAACAATAAAACCTTTTTCAATAATTAAAGTGAGTCCTTAATCCTAATTTAATAGAATTTTAATATGAAAAATGTTACAATCTACTTACAGTATTTTTACAAAATTATAAAGATAGTTTATACATGTTAAATGAATAATAAAGAGTATTTGACAGAAATAGTTTTTGTTTATTTTACATTTATCATCGTTAGCTAAAATTCGTCCACTGCTGGACAGACTTGATAGACTCAATCCTTCAATAGGCAATCACGTTTACTCCCCTAATGACGCGCAAAAATTTACAAATACAAAGTTTCGGCAAAGCCGAAGTTTCCGCTGACAATTGGCCGAAAAACCAACTGAGGTCGATACCAAACCCAGGTCGGTCACTATTAACCACTTTCTGCTTGTCATCTAAAGCGCCATCTATCGAACGCACTAGCAAACTACAGCGAAAAACAGATCTTACCAGATGATCGCAGTCACCGCACCACTTGTGCACACTCCGACTTACTAAACATGTTTTGATTCTGTAAGACGTCATTAACCGTACATAAATTAAATACCTAGACAAATAACTTACATGCACTTTATAGTCAAGGCAGAAAATTGAGCCCTTCGAGGGGACTGAACCTTTCAGTATTCTTTAGACATTGAAGTACTAGGGATGTGAATGCAATGAACTTTATGAAAGTATTGTTTCGATATAATAGCTCTGATGTCCTCTGTTCCATAGATGACACAGTCGTGAACATAAAATCGTGATCATTTAATAATAGTGTAAATCTGTTTAAAAAAATATGCCTCGTCGAGTTTCTTGCCGGATTCTTCTCAACCGAGGTTTTTCCTAACCGGTGTTAGATTTTTTTGACATTCATAAGTGCTTGTTATAGCCTAAATTGAATAAACATAGTTAGATAATTAACTTTTGATGTTATTACGAGTACCTATAACCGTATTTTAGCGCAGTGTAGTTCCCAGTTTTAGAATATGACGGGGACCCATCCTTTTCACTTGGGTGGGGGTCATAAAAGGTACAGGTGGGTAACACTATTTACCGGACGTACAATACCGATATGGAAATACCGACATGATATTTTGTGACACGCCCATAGACACTCTTGTCAGTTTGACACCAGTTGGTATGGGCATGTATGTACACGAAATATCGGGTCTCAGAAGAAGAAGAGTTATTATTTTTAATGTTTTTGTAGTTATATAGTGACTGTTGCTTCACTATAATATAAGCCTCACGAATAGGCTCAGAGTTGTTCAGCGAGCTATGGAAAGGGCTATGCTCGGGATTTCTCTACGGGATCGAATCAGAAATACTCTGTGATCTGAAAAACTTGTAGTGTCTTTTTCTTACGATGTTCGCCACGCTCACATGGTAACCCACGCCACTCGCCTTTTTTGACCCCACTTACAACTATTGCGTAAAATACTATAACGTAACAGATACGACACTTGCGTCTAACAGCCGCTATGGTCACCGACCAGCCGGTCCACTGCTGGTGTTATTAGCAGTCACAGGTCACAGAGCATATCGGGTGGCAACTACCGAAGAGAATAGGATCACTACGTGTCAACGGTAGCGGTAGGGAAATACCTTGACAAGTTCGTATGTAACGAAAATACAAACTGAATCATGGATGCACAGAAAAAAAAACCAGAAAAAGAGACCAGCGCTGGGAATCGAACCCAGGTCCTCAGCATTCCATGCGGCGTGCTATACCCCTACACCACCACTGGACAGGAGTCTAGACACAAATTTCTCCCATGCACCACACATTTCCCAGCGCATTCCCAGCGCTGTACAGTCAAAGGCAAAGATATCGACACGGCCAAAGTTACAAAAATATGTATACACGACTTTATGCACTTAACATTAAGGCCGTGTATAACATATTTTTGCAAGTACACTGTTTTTCAGGGTTTTTTCTGTGCATCCATGTTCCAGTTTGTATTTTCGTTGGATTTTACGGGATTACCGTAAAAGTAACAATTAAGAGTTGAAATAAAAAATACAAAAAGACTCCAAAAACCAATCATAAGTTCGTATGTGCCACTTGGTGGAACCATGTCGCAGGGAGCCT